>NC_048597.1:20226842-20519545 GCF_003668045.3 Cricetulus griseus
ATATCAATAATGAATATTAATACCACATATCACTATATCAATAATGAACTTTAATATCACATATACTTGGTATAAGGCACAGATGACACAGGGAAATGCATACTAAAATTTATAAAATCAAATTACTCATTAGAAAATGATGGGTAAACACAAAATAATATTTCATAGTTTGAATAATTGACAAGATTTCTCAAAATTCCAAGGTCATGATGAACAAGGGAGTTCCTTGGGATTTTCTTAGGTCAGAGAGACATGGAAGAGGGCACAAAGTCCATGTGAACTATGAGATTCCATCCTGGAGAAGAAAAAAAACATTTAGGGATGGAGATTTCTAATTCTGTATCTATTCAGTTTACAAAAATATGATAACTTTGACTTCCTGATTTTGATAATTCCCTTATGGATATGTAACATTTTAAAAAAAGCTATGTAGGATGTTGATAACTCCCAATGTTTTTGTGCAAATTTATATTAATATTATTTTCAAAATAAAAGAGAAATAAAATAGTTCCCTGACCCTCCCTATAGGTTAGGGTTAATATAATTATTATATATTATTTATAACATGAGTGTAATTATTCTTATATGACAGAAGGTGAACCTGAAGAACAAAGACATCCATCAACTCACCCAAGATCATGGAGTTGGAAAATTGCAAAGCTAGCATTCAAAAGACCATATTGTCTTTGGTTCACAACCTTAAATCTCAGGATTTGATAATAATCAGAGGCTACAGTCGTTCAGAGGTAGTTCTCCTTTCAGTTCGGCTTTGAAATACTAGGGAATAACTACATTATGTTAAACAAAACCTGTGGGGAAGAAATTCATATTTTATTATGTTCAGAGCTAAGTGAGGTAAGAAAACATTCACTTGCTACAGCCCAGTGTCCAACAGGAAACACTAAGTGGACCTTACTCAACTTGAAATAGGAGTATTTGCATTCACAAATGTAATTTCACCCATAGGGCTTTTATGTTTCATTACTAAAAAACTCATTAATAATGAAATGAAATTATGATGACAGACAGTTACTTAACGCAAACCAGTGGCTTAAATGAAAGTGAAAATTTGCTAATAATGTAAGAAGGCCTTAGGTGGCTATGCTCTCACCCAGAATTTGCTCTAGATAGTTAGTGGTTTAGGTCTCTGTATTGAAAGGGTCATTTTTGTTATTGGAGAATAAATAGTTCTTTAAAACTTACTCCTTTTGAGTAATTCAGGAAACTTAAGCTTCCTGTTTAAATGTATCGGTGATCAGGAGCTTTGAATAAAATGTATATGTGATCATTGGATTCTATTTGAATAAATAATTGCAATTAGAACCTCAAGTAAAAATGTAACAATTCAACACAATGAAGCAGGCCTCCTTATTAAATCAGATCATATGATATGAAAATACATTATAATATGATAGTCAATTTGGATTTAAGGTACATACTAGAAGACTATCACCAAGATTTCAAATGTTTAAATTAGAAAAAGAAGTATTTTCCTCTCTGATGATGTGGCATAGGAGCCTGCATTAAAGAAGCAACATTTACGGGTCTAAGAGGGGAGAGAAATAGTAAAACACAAAAGTGTCGTCTTAACGTACTGAAGTTCAGCCAAGAAAAAGGAAGCTATACCAACATGCTTTGTGTGTTTAGTTTGTGCTTTGTTATACCTTGATACATAATTTATGGCACTCTTACCTTCAGCTTTTAAAACACCTTACAAAAAATCTCTCTGCATTCAGTTCAGGTCTCCTGAAAAGTGCTTGTAATGAAAGCTTTTCCATTTAATGGTTAAAAACAAGGTAAATAGAATTTATGGCTGTCCTGGGCCCAATTAAACTTCCATTCAAACTTGTCCTGACTGGAAAATAAATTACATATGGATTCTGAATAAGGTTTTTACACACTTGGGGGGTGGGGGACAAACATCTGTGGAGAGCTAAGATTTATAAAGTATTGATTTCTTTGTTAAATAATGAATTAGATGTCCTACCACAATATTATTTATCAAACATTTTTGTCATATAATTAAATTGTCACATAATGGATTGTCCCCATATAGATTCATTAAATATTAAAAACTACATGGGACACCACTCACCTTATCTTTGGCTAACAACACTTTTCCCCTGTTCTTTTCCATTAAGGTCAATAATGGCAGCTGCCATGCCCATTATTGACTCTGTAACCTCTGCTTCCCAGGGCTGCAGAAACCACAAGCACATTCCTTTAGCTTAAGCAGGAAAAGCCCCAAGTAGCAGGAAAACCCCAAAGTAGCTGGGATTATCCACACTTGCAAAGCAAGTCCTTGCATGGCAAACATTCCATTGAATTCAAGACAAGTAATAAAATCAACATAAACAAAAAAGTGAGGCATTAAATTTAGATTTCCATGTATCAGACACCTCTTCCCTCGATCATTTCAGATTTTTCTTGGCACATTTGCTTCCAGCCTGTACTGCCCTGGCTCCCACCCCGAACCTCCGATCAGCTAGCCTGACCCTCCATATATTATAACTGCAGCCACCCACAAAGTGTCACCAGCTGCATAAATGTGTTTCCATCTTCCCATGATCACTAAACCATATTCCCACTTGTGCTGACCTTTCCCCAGGAGTAGCTGAAGTCTCACCATAATTAATACTTTTGGTAGCCACATAATCCATTTCCACCCATCCTGCCCCACAAGTGTAATAAAGTCCTGTTTCTCTCCACTTGACATTCACGAGCTGACATTGTTTTGGAAGTGAATTCATGTATCCCATTAACCATATCCACAGCTGTACATGGCAGTTTCATGTGGACAGGAGATGCTCAGGCAGTTAATATTAATAAAGGCTTACATTAATTGAATGGTTATCGTGTCTTAGATATTAGGCTAAACTTTATTTCTATTTTAATTTCTATTGATTTAATTCTTTAATTTTGTGAACTTCATTGCTAAAAATTTCAAACACATATATAGACATCATACAACAAAATTAAAAAGACCTGAAAGTATGTTCAGCTCAATACAGTTTTATACAGTTAGTATAGACAATTGGGGTAAAGCCTGAAGGCTTTACATTAAATTTTATACTTTCATTTTCAAGTATGTTTTATGTTTTTGTCCACCTCCAAAAGAAAGCAGATATAATTTCCTTTTAACCATTTTCTGGTTATAACTTTTTCAAAGTACCTTTTATTTTTTTTATTTTGGTGGTGGATAAGTTCATAGGCTAAACTTCTTACACACATGTTCTTATTCTATCTTCATGGCAAACTTACAAAATGAATATTCACCGTTTTCTTTTTTCATTTGTGAGGAAGCTGTAGATAAAGGTATCCAGTGATATTTCAATGTCACAGCCAAGAAATGAAAGTAGACTTTAGAAAACAAGTATGTCTGACTTCCAAATCTATGTTTATATCTGTACTTCAGGGCTTCTCTGTGAATACAAAAAAAGCCATAAATAGAGG
Source organism: Cricetulus griseus (assembly GCF_003668045.3). NCBI lineage: Eukaryota > Metazoa > Chordata > Mammalia > Rodentia > Cricetidae > Cricetulus > Cricetulus griseus. Next base: position 20,230,296 of record NC_048597.1, read on the forward strand.
ACCACAAACATTACTAATTCTGGAATATTTATAATGGGATATATATATATATATATATATATATATATATATTATATGTGTGTGTGTGTGTGTGTGTGTGTGTGTGTGTGTGTGTGTGTGTGTGTGTTTATGAGTTACATAGGCTATTTAAAAATCTAGAACTTTCCTATTCTCTTCATAAAAATTAATGGAAGATGGTGAGTGTAGCTTGGTTAATATAGTGTTTGTCTGGCATGGATAAAGCTTAGGTTTCCACTACTAGCAAGGCATAAACAAGGGATGTTGAGCCTATAATCCCAGCACTTGGATGATAGATACAGAAAGATCACTTGTTTACATTCACCCTGTCCGCACAGTGTGTTTGAGGCTAGCCTAAGCTAATGGAGATATTTTCTAAAAAATTAAAAAAGAACAAGCAAGAAATGGGAAGAGCCTTTCTAATAAGGATGAATTGGTAGCTGAAAGAAGGCTATTATCTTCTGAAAGCCAAGATTCAATGGACCCATGTGTCTTAGTTTCAGCTAGAATTTCATCTCTCTCTCTCTCTCTCTCTCTCTCTCTCTCTCTCTCTCTCTCTCTCTCTCTCTCTCTCTCGAGCAGAATTTTCTTCAGAGAGCAGGCAAGAAAGCTGCAACACACAAGGCACTTTAGAAAATGAAACATGAGTGAAACGCAATCCTTAACTTGGGGAATTTTTCTAGTCACTGCAGAAATGGATGGAAGGGCTTCAAGGAAAGTAACATAACGCACTTTCTTATAAAGAGGGATAGAGAGGACTGTTATCTTGGGTTTCAGGATCAACTTCATGGAAGAAGTAGCATTAGAGATAGAAATTGAGGAATGAGATCATTTAAAGGCATTCAAAACAGCTGTTGAACACTAGTGAATAAAAGAAGGGACTTGGATTTACATAAGGGCAGATCCTCACAGAGAATAACCGGAAAAGAACAAAATGTGCCTAAGAGCATCAGAAGCTCACACAGCATAGCATTCAAAGAAGACCAAGACCTAAAATGCAACTGGAACAAAAGAATGCATTTTAGTTTAAAAAATTGGAAAGCCACATAAATCCACTAAATATGTAAATCAGGAAGAGGTGTAGCATGGCTTGACTTATTTATGATTGTCCTATTTGAGGTTGGACTTCCGCTTTTCTTTCTGGGATATAAAAGTAGCCAGGACTTGGGGAATCAAGTGGGCCTGAAAAAGGAGAAAAACACTCCAGCTATTTAGAATCAGAACCTACAGGTTAGGGGGAAAAAATGGGTTTCTCAAATGGAGTGTGTCTGGGCATACACCAACCACATTCCAGGGCATGGCCCAGGCCCAGGAGAAGCTAGCTAAAACAAAATGACTAGATGTGTTTTGTGTGCTTTTCATTTTGTTTTGTTTGGGTTTAGAATGTTGTCTTCGGACTGGAGAGATGGCTCAGCCGTTAAAGGCTAGGCTCACAACCAAAAATATAAGAATGTTGTCTTCTCCCGATTTTGTTGTCTTGTTTTGCTTTGGGGATTTTTGTTTTGTTTTTAAGTAAGGAAGAACTTGAAGTTGGGTGGGCAGTGGGATAGGTAGGATATGGGAGGAGCTGGGGAGATGGGAAAGAATATGACCAAAATATATTACGTGAAAAATTAAGTTGAGGTAGATTTATAAAGACAAGAGATGTATTTATTTTTATTGGAAAGAAATATACAGAAAAGGGCCAGTTAAACTATTTTAAAGATATTTTTGTGCACTTTGAACTGTGTGACCTAACTCCTTTTCACAAATATTTCAAAATTAGGATTACAGTTGCAGATTTATTGACTTATTACTTCCAGTATGAGTACCGTGAGCAATATAAGTTTCTGCAATGGTAGTCCTTGAAGATAGAATTTATTGGGTTACTAGGATTATTCATATAATGAACATTGGCTTGCATCTCATGCTGTTTCAGGACAGAAAGTTGTACCATCTTTAAAGAGGACAGTCCGGTCATGCTCAGGCCCCATTCCTTTCTCTCCTTTTAGAGGGAATAACTTAACTATTTGCTGCCTGTCTTCTCAGTGTTGGCTTCATACTTCTCCTACGTGTGCTGTCACTTCAACTGATTATTTTTAGGTACACTCATATAGTGACTAAGAAATTCCTTCCCCCCTCCCTCTCTCCCTCCCTCCCTCCTTTCTTTCCTCCCTTAATTCTTTCCATCCCTATCTCCTTTCTCTTCTTTTGCCCATCTCCCTTCTTGTCTCTCTTTCTTTTTCCTTAGAGAAAGCGTTTCTATTCCTAGCTAAGCAATGCTAAGCTCCATTTGCTGGTAATTAACAGGATGAAGTATGTGGCAGTTTTTCCACACAAGGGACAAGCAGGTAGCTGTTACTTCCAAGCCATTGCACTTGGCTCACAAATATTCTATTTTTACCCACAGCAACCAAGGCATGGGGTTTAGAGTGGTGACTTCAAACTGTGTCTAAGAGAATTCCAGAACAGAAATAGCCACCCAAATTGCAAGCATTTCTCAAGACCTGAAGGTGCTCAGGTGTAAACCAAGAAATAGCATCACATGATTGAATGAAGCAATATTGTTTCTAGAACACTTACATTGTTTAGAACTGTGCAGTTAGACTTTAATCGGGGCTAACATATAGAAAACACAGGAACAGTAAGTATTTCATAAGTAGAATTGTCAAAAGACTTTTGTTAAATGAAACTACAGTATATTGTATCTGTATATTTCTACTCCCATAAAAATTCTAAATTGCTTTTTTTAGTTACAAGCCTGACTTCACTGGGGAGAATAAAATTCACATATAAAGTGACTTACTGTTTTACAGGAAGTAAAAGGTTGAAGGTACACATAACTGAAAGTAGATAACATGGTGATTTCATGTGTGGCTGCCTATTAGGCTCTCAACAGTAGTGGTTCTCAACCCATGGGCCATTAACCATTTTGGGGATAGAATATCAGATATTCTGAATAGCTGATATTTACATTACAATTTGGAACAGTAACAAAATTACAGTTCTGAAGTGGCAACAAAATAATTTTCTTGGCTGGGGGTCATCACTACATGAGGAACTGCTTTATAGGACCATAGCACTAGGAAGGTTGAGAACCACTGCTCAACACCCTATGCAAGCATCTATAATGCCACATGACTCAGCTTAATTTCTCTGCAAACTTTGGGAAGAATATGTCAACAGCATGGCAAAAATAGTCCCCGAGTTCCCCAAGACTGCTGTGAAACTCCTGGAGCTTCTTAATTCCCTAATCTAATGTAGATGATCAGATGCTTCTTGGACTACTGCAATAAAGAGCTCTTGAACTAATGTGGGCCAAGGTGAAGCCCGCCTCCTAGGGACCTGTGCATGTCACAGAAGCAGAGGAACAGGCACAAGTTTTTGCCTCCTCAACAAAGGACAAAGGAAGATACTAAAATTATATTTGATAAATGAATTGTGTGGATTTCATTAAGTCTTAGCTCCAATATATTAAATGGCATTTATGAATAGCAACTAAACATGTATTGAGAAAGTGGCCTTTCAGCAATTTAATATACACTGAAGCTAAGACTTTTGGAACCCTGGGGGATGTTCCTGCAGTGCTGTGCACATGCTATTCCCAAAGATTGTAGAGAAGTTGAGGTGATTTACACAAAAATTTAAGATGAGGAGAGGTGAAAAATAAAATAATAAATGGCAAAATACAGGTCACACTTAAAAATGCGAGTCTTGGTAATGCTTTTCATCAGAACTCTTTTTTTTTCAGGTACACACCCTTTTAATGTTGCACTACATTCAGTTGAGTAACAGTGGACCTTTTGTTTTTAGTGGACTCCAGATACATTTACTTGGGCCATTTATAATTGGAATCATTGTTTTAGTTTATCACTTTTCCTCTCATTTGAGTTTTTATGATTTTCTGGAGCTATTGTTTGATCTCTACCAAGCAGCTACTGAGCTTTGCTCATAGTTTACACTGGGGAATATTCTTATTCTACTTCATCAAATGGAAGATATCTCTCCTCGAAAGATTTCACACAGGCCAGGAGCAAGACATTCACTGCAGCATCAGAAAAAAAAATATGCCATAGATGAGACTTCAGAGAAACTTCATTTCCAACAAATTGGCTATTAGTAAAAGACTAAGCTCTCATTAGGAGGCCAAAGGCTAATTCAGAATTATGAGGCAGCCATGATTGTCCCCTGCTCTGACAAATTTTAGTCACTTCTCCCTGAGGTAGTGGCTGTGCCCACAAATGAGGTGGGTAATTACAATTATATTAGGTATCATTATGTAGTGGTTATTATATAAGGCATCTTGCTAAGGACATCATGTTCGTTGCTAAAATTCCTGTGGAAAAAATGGTTATGGACAATAACAATCTCACTCTGTCACTGCAGAAGCTGTTGATCCTGCCATGCACTGGCTGGGCTTACTGCTTACATTGAGAGAGCTGAGACCTAGACACAACTGTCTGTTACCATGCTCTGTGCGCTTGGTCTTTGTGTTTTCCTGTGTATACATTTAGACAATTTTGTGTTGATATAACATTGAACATGATATTTAGTACATTCAAAAAATACATTTGGTGTAATTTAATAATACAAAAAATATGTGACAAAATTTTAGCCTTCATGTTGAAACAGAATTATTTTCAGTACTTTTGGTTTTAGTGTTTGTTTAGCTAACTCAATGTTTTTCCTTTGCAAACTTTGAAATTTAGAAGTTAGATAGCAAATAATTAGCTGTGTCAGCATCCTGAAAGCAGAATGGTAAGCTGTGATATGAGTGGGAACAGAAGCCCTAGGCATAAAATTATACTAGAAAACTCAATGATGCTTGCAAAATAAAGACTGGTCCATTACAAAAATAGCAAATGGTTATGTCTGTTGTTTCCTTTTAAATTTGGTCACTGTTCATTTGAGTCTTCAATACTTGTCTGTATAGAGAGCATATAAATTCGTTCCATCTTTGTGAGTACCACACTCATTTAAATGTAAGTAGGATGCTCATATCTGTATTACACATGTTGTAAGTTTCCTTGAGAAAGTTCATTTCAGAACCTATGTCAAGTGTCATTTCAGTTCTCATAACAGTGCTGATGGATTTTTTTATTCTGGATTGTGTTCTCATTACATATATAAGTAAAACCAACCATTCATTGATGCTTTGTTTTGTCGTACACACACCAAATTATATCTTTTGTAAACTTATTTTCACTATGTTCTTTGGGGAGTATTATAAAGCTATTGCTGTCTGCAGTGTATATGAATTAGGCAATTTATAAAACCCATGTTTTCTCCTATCCTGGGATAGCCGTAAGGATTCTCATATGTCCTTAATGAAATAAAGTTAGAAGGCTGAAGCAATTGTGTAACTAGGCGATTTCACATTTGTAATTTGTCCTTGTTGAACTTTCTAATCCGTAGTCTGCACATAGTTTTAGACATCTTTAGTATCATGTGAATGGTGCAGGTTTCTGTCTTTGAACAGGTTTTCTCTAAACAAAAGCAATAACTGGTATTTTAAGACTGGACCTTTCTGAAATTAAGGAATGGAGTCTTTTCAACTGGTTTTCATGTTATATTATGCCTTTCTTCATGATATACAGAGTTCATCAATGAAAATGCAGATTTTATAATTGAGTCTAAAAGCTGAGAAGTTTGGACTGATATGCTAATAACTCTATTAAACTCCTCCCTTTATATGTAAATGTGTGCCCAGATGTTGCATTGCTTGCAAATCTTGCAATTAAAGCATTTTATAACTTCAGCTATGCAAAGGGGCAGTAGACTGGAAAATGGGTAAAATTGCTTGGCTAGGACATTACCATGGCAACATACTGACCTCCATTCAATTAGTTACCACTGAAGATTCAGCTATTAATTATAGTGGTCAGAAGTGGATATCATCTGATTTCCCCTTACCTTTTTTATATGGACATTTTTCACTCTACATAAAACCTTGACTTTTAGAGGCAAGGCTCCCAAACTGTAGTGTTAAAAGTGATACTGTATAAGCACTGATGGCAGTGAGGGTCGGAAAGGAGTTTCATTTATCAGCCATATTCAGAGGAGTTCTTCAACTTTCTGAAATGTAAGCACTCTGTCAGGCAAGCTTCAAAGTGAATGTTCATTACTGTTCATTTTCCTCATTGAACCCTATGCATTACATGTGTCAGCAATTACCTCTCACTTTAGAAAGCCATCATTAATTAGTACCACAGTAATCACTAAGAGGCCTCTGAAATAGATAGATGTCCCATTTTGGGTTGAGTTGTACATTTTCCAGCGGAGAAGTTATTATTTTCTTGGCAGAGAACAAAAGAAAAGCTGAGTTAATTACAGATGTAATCTGAATGATGAAAACACATCCTTCACATTTTATTCCAGATTCCAAGATAAGAATCTTGTGTGCAGTGTTGTTAAGAGTGTGCTTTAATAGTACAACCACAGTCCAAAATAACATACACTTTCAAACATCCAAAAGTAATAATCGACCACAGTAATATATCAACAGTACATGGATTTATGCCTTCCAATTCATGTCAGGTATTTGCTGATATTCTGTGTGTATGAAGCACTCACTCCTCAGCCCACTGGAGCCATGGGGATATCTGTGGGTGGCAAGATCTCTGCTGACTCAAAAAACAAGAGAAAATAACCACATAAACAGAAGTACAAGTTCAGAAGAAAGTGCTACATTGAGAAAACAAACAAAGGAAAATGTTTACCATTAATTCTGTTACAGATAAACACACAAGCAAACATGGGGATAGACGTGTCCATCTGTATCACATATGACTTGGAGTTCAATTTTAAAATGATATCTTGCTGTTTTTGTTGTGTGCAAAGGTGCATATTAGACAGCTTTAATAAATAAGTTCTCTTGGTTGAACTTGGAAATGAATATCACAGATTGCACTTTCTATTAGGAATAATATAGCTGTGAACATTTCTGGTATACATCTGGAAGAGCTTTTTTTTTATTAATATTGCCAGGGGTGGATTTTCAGGGTTTTTCCTATAATAGAATTGTCAAAAGTCTATCAACTTCACATTAATAAACTGTAGTACAGTTAAAATGCAGTATCACACAGAAATGAAAGCACATGGTTTAAAGCTAACTAGAAAGAGCCAGGAATTCATTTTTAAACTAGTTTGAATAAAAAATAAAAAATCATCAGTAAAACTATTTGATATTATTAACAACAATATTTAAAGAAACAATCTGGTTGGGAATACTTATACCTATAATAGATACAGGTATATGTTTTCTTACCATGAGGGAAAGTAAATAAAATGACAACATTCCGTGTAGTGGATAGCTTGGCTGAAGGAAAAAAACAAGATTTCTCGGGATAAAGGGATAAAGAGATTCATGGCAGCTTTGAATTATGTAGTTTGGGGTTTAGGTTATGAGCTTATTGCCACTTGTTATATTATCAAACTGTTGAATAAAAAAAAAAACAGAAGAAAAGAGAAAGACAGAGATAGATAATGGAGGGGAGGGAAGCTTTTACACCAGTGATGAAATGTATCATAAATGTATCAAAAACCAATGATAACGTGATTATAATCTGTAATATTATTGTATTTATACAAAGGTCTTGCTCTAAGAATAAAACAAATAATTTGTTGGAGTTTCTTATCTCATGGTAGCCTGTTCTTTTTATGTTAGATATAAGAATTTTATGCATCTGGTGAATCATGATGATTTAATTAAGAAACATTTTCCCCCTGTGCTAGGACTACGTTAAGGGTACATAGTAAAAGCGACAAAGAACAATAAAAGCTAGAAAAATGGCTATAATAAGTTGCCCATGGCAGTTACAAAGAACTGAATTAAACATTAATTTTTGCACTTAGTTTTGGGTGCTTTGTCCTCTCCCAGTCCCAACAGAGGTTAGCTTCAATGGCTGTCAGTCATAGAACATCCTTTTTTAAAAATGTGAAAGTTTGTTAACTCTGACACAAAAGCATTCAGTGATTTGTGTTATCACCAAAATATTATATATTCTTCATTAGAATGCAATCAGTACCGTTAGATTTATATTGTCTAAAAAAATAATAATGTATAAGGCATGGCATTATGACTTTAATCCAAAGCCTGGGGAAGCAGGCAGACTTCAGTGAGTTCAAGGCCAGCCTGGTCTAAGTAGTGAGTTCCAGGATAACCAGTACTACATAGTGAAAACTTGCCTCTACAAAACCAGAACAGCCACCTTCATGATCATCATCCATGAAAAATACACCACAGAATACTGATCACTTCTTTCACCAAGTATATTACTGTCATTGATTTGAAGGGTTACCTATAAAAGTTAAATAAAACTGACTGAAAAACATTGAGCATGTCATACTTGTAATTATGAAGAGAAGATGACCAGATTTCTACCTAAAGTGGGCATTGCCTATGAACTGCAATTATAAAGCTCCTTGTTTTGTCATTTTTTTTAAAGAAGTTTTCAGTGACTTGTGGCAACTGACTGAATGTTCACCATCTATTATTTCTCTGGCCCCAAAATCAGACTGTTGAGACATGTTGGCATCCTTGAACTTGCTGGCAAAGCTCTGTGCCTTGAGGGTATCAGGAAATCACTGAAGTCTGCAGTGGAAAAGGATTATCCCTTGAAATTCTGTTTCCTTCACTGTCTTAAGTCAAGGCTGGACTCCCATTTTATGTAAAATAAAAGTCACATTGTGCTTTCACTGTGAAGTCTTTTACTGTCTCCTTGGGAGAAGCAAGATTTGAATGCAGATAAGTTTCTAAGCCCTTCTTGGCTTCACTTTCTTCTTCCTGACTCCCACTAGAGATGCCTCTGGTTTTCACTGTCACCAGGGTCCTTATTTATGACCTGTATTTTCAACTCTTCAATATTCTTTTAAAATAGTAAAAATACAATTAACAAGTTATCTTACAGAATTACTTTCAAAAGGGCACTTCTCTCACTGCCTTGGTTACCTCATAGAGCCACTCTATGAAGTTTATCTAAATGACTTATGTAAGTTAGTAGCATCTGCCAGTGGACTGACTAAATGATTAGTATAATATAGTTGTTCACATCTTATTTTCTCTGCTGAAACATGACTTTTTAACATAATATTGCATCATGAATCACATCTTTCCATGTGAAACTACAATACCCTGTCTCTTCTGAGCCTGTTTTTCCTGTGCTGGCTGTGGACAAAGGACCAGCACAACACTCCTGAGATTTGTCTCCAGATCTCTAGCTGTAATTTCAAGGCAGGATCTCACTAAGTTGTTCAGGATGACTGTGAACTCACAATACAGCTGAGACAACCCTTAATCCTATGAACCTTCTATCTCAGCCCCATGAGTGGCCATGATTAAAGGTCTGTGCCACCACTGGAGAGATGGCTCAGCAGTTCACAAACCTTGCTCCTCTTACAGAGGATCTGGGTTCAATCTCCCACACCTACGTGGTGGCTCACAAGTATGAAACTCCTCTTCTAAGAGATACCTCACACTTTGATTACCTCTGTAGTCACTGGCCACTTGGGCGGTGGATGGGTTGCATAAATGCAAGCAAAGCACCTATACAAAAATTAAAATACATAAAATCTTTGAAATAAAAATAAAAATAGGGCCCCCAGGTTTACAGATAATTCAGACTCTCAAGAGAAGTTAAACTTTGAGCAAACTCACTTCGTGGTCCCTTAATATCTAATGAAGGCATGACATCTACTAGGCAATTTCCTTCAATATAGAACAAAGATCTAGATTAGGCATTCTCATTTCAGATAGCCAAGGACAATTTTATTTCTTATGTAATGCTATCTGTATCTGACATATTTTCTGGAGATGGTGAAAGTGATATAAGGAATATGTGTGAAGTATATATGAAAACATATATAAGCATATATTATAATATTTGTATTATCTGTTTGAAAATATATGTATACATAAATATATTACAGACAGATATTGCAATTGTATATATATAGTTTATATATATATATCACATTATAAATATGCATATACACGCACACAAGTCTATTCCACAGTACAGTTTTGAATATAAGCTTTCGCTTGATAACTGTGGAATCCCTCACAGATAGCAAAATGCTTCAATGGGCAAGGTTCTTACATGAAATGATCCAGTATTTGCATTCAATTTATTTAACCTTACAATATACTTTGAACCATGTCTGAATTACTTAAAATGCCTAATAAAATGTAGCTTTTGAAAAAAAAAAAACATGTTGTTGTGCTGTACTATTAAGGTATTATGCCAAGGGAAAGTATGTGTTCATTTTTACTGTTGAAAGTCATTTCTTTTCTGTTTTCTATCTGGGCTTGGCTGCTTCTGGTGTTGTGGAAGCTATTTGAATAATGGGCAAACTCTTTGCCCCTTAATCCATTCATCCATCCATCCATCCACCCACCCACCCACCCATCCATAATCTGAGAAAAGAGAGACTCTGCCTTCTCCTTTTATCACTTCCTTTGTATCCTGGTACCTAGTTTTCCCACATACTATTAACTGGCATGGCCACATGCTGGAGCAGAACTTAATAGATTATTTTAAAGTAAAGTGTAATACTTAGATGGTTAAGTACATATGTAAAATTGGGGAAATGTTTCTTTAAAGATTTTTCTAATAAAGAAGGCTTGTCTTGAATACTGGAAGTACGTTGACGTGAAAGAATCTAATTAAATAAATAGGCAATTTCACCACTACTAAGAACCATGCAACAACTGAAGGAATGGAACCTCAAAAAAACTGGCAAGAAATGAGTGTTGCTGTCAGTTGGGATGTAGGAGCCATTGTCAACATACAGTAATAGGAAAAATTTCTTAAGCACACTTTGAAAAACCGAAAGAGAAGTTTATATCCAAACCTCCAAACTGTGTTTGTTAAAGATACACAGAGGTCTGCTTGCACATATGTGAGCCTTTGACAGAGGCTTGTTCCTAGTCAGGGTGAAATGCAATGGTATTAAAACAAGCACAGAAATGGTTTCAGCCATTTGACAGGATGAGTTGGCGTTCGTGCATAAAATAATGGCAATTTAAAACTGGTTGCATATTTTGTCTTTGGGTTATTTTATTATTGATCAATGTCTTTTCATGTATTATATAAGAACAGTATCGACTAAAGGCCTGACATTTTAAATATGGTAGAAACTAATCCTTAATTAACAATAGTTTGAAACACTAAAGCCAACCCAGAGAGGAGAATGTATGGTCCACAGGATACTGATAGGTTAGAATCAGAATTATAACTCTCAAATAAACATTTGAACTTCCCAGGAGAGAATACAAGAAATCAATATTACCCCTCTTGATCTACAGGAATGTGCAATAATTACCTTGGAAACACAAGAGATGAGACTCCCAAACCTAAACTTGAGCTGCAGTATTTTCTAGGGAATTCGGACACATGCTACACCAAATAGAAGGTTTGATTGGGCATTTCAAAGCAAGACCTGTAGAAGCTGTTACCCACTCAAACACATTGTCAATAAATCATTTTTATTTAGCTCTTCCTAGTGACTATGTGGAAATTGTTTCCAGTAGTGTAGTCGATTTCAAAACATTAAGTGCTTGATGGTTGTATTCCCTTTGACTAATATGAAGAGTCATTATATTGTGGGCTAATGATTTGGTAAATTTAATTATGTAAATCAAGCTTTTTTGACACTTAAACATACAAAATGACTCGAGAACTATTGGATGTTTATGGACTTATTCATTCTAAGCACTTAATTTTGCTCATCAATTAAAGCTTTCTCTTGTCTAGATGGGCTGATGATGAATGAGGGAGTATAATTTTTTTCCTTATACATATGGAAGTATGAAGTGAGTAATGGTACATTTCATAGGATATAAGTTACTGAAAATATCTCAGCAGCAGTAATGAACAATGAGTGATTGATTAACCATGGAGATAACTGTTTTTAAACAAGTAGTCAGACTTTGTTTAATTACAAAAATAAAGCTATCTCTATTATCAGTTCCACTGTCATGTTCACTGAACCTGTCTGGTTAGTATAACCAATGACTAAGGGAAAAGTTCTTTGAAGTAGGTCCAGTGTTACACCAGCTTCTAGAAGTTCTTAGCACTGAGTGGCACAGATTTGAGAGTTAAATCAGGAAAGATTAGATGTCTTGAACAATCTAAATTGGAAAACTCATTCCATACAACCTCCCCGGGGGTGATGGCATACCCATCCAAATGTGCTGTGGATAATTCTTCACAAAGTGAACCGATCATGTCACGACTTCTTCTTATCCATCTTTCCTCCCTCTGACAAATCTTAGTGAGTACTATTTAGTGAAGTACTATGTGATCAAACATGCCTAGAATTTTTTCCTTGTCTTAACTATTGATTATTTTTAACAGAAGATATTTCTCTGTCTCTGTCTCTGTCTCTGTCTCTCTCTCTTTCTCTCTCTCCCTCTGTGTGTGTGTGTATGTGTGTGTGTGTGTAATATATATTAACTACAGTTTAAGCTGAAATATAATGTACTATAAGTAGAAGCAAGGAAGGACAAATTACACAATTTTGGAAGTTTTGAAAATGCCTCCTGCTTGTAGATAAGATGGCTAGACCAGGTATATTAACAAAAGTTCAGGGGAGGAAAAAAAATGGAATGAGTAGAAGATGCATGAGAAGGAGCATGTGACCGGAGGAGCAAAGAGTCAGCAGGTGAGGACAGTTTATGCAGGGAATGATGGCATTTGTAGCACGATAAGCAGAAATCAGTCAAGGAGCCAACATAGGAGGACATGGAGAGCCCTTTCCTTGTGTTGCAAAACTGGAGTTCCATACAATAGGGAATTGCAGGAGAATCAGAGCTGGTACATCGACAACTAAGTTTGCAATTAAATGTTTGTCTTTCTAAATGTTGTGGTGGTCATCATGTCTCTTCACAGCAGTAGAGACCCTAAGACAGCTGTGGTGTTTATCACAGCAATAAAGAGTAAATTAGGACAACTCTACTGTGGGTTCATGTTTTCTATGGCCAGATTTTCATCAGGTAATTTATCTGTATTGAAGCCAGTTGCTTGTCCTTCAAGTGTCCTACCTGATAATTACTTCAAGTATGTCATGTATAATATTATCAAAGGCTTAAAATAGTTTGATTCTTATCTTATATTGCACAGTAAATGCATTAGTGAATTTAGATTATCTGAGCAAAACCATAAAGTTTTAGAATGTGGTAGGTGGCCTTCAGTTCAAGTCAAATAAAAAGAGCACAGAAAGTTCACATCAAATTGAAAGCACCAATGATTGAATGTTGTTAATTAATTTTAAACCTGTGTATCCTCAATTTCCTTCTAGTGAAAAGTGAAAACTTTCGTCAAATTGATTATTTCTCATCTTCAGCCACCCACAGCAAAGTGTCTTTTAGATTCATTTCAATTATTTTCCCTAAAATTGAGTGAAACTGGTTACTTTCTATTACCTTATCATCAGCTCATAAACCCACTTTTCTAAGATTAATTGTGTTATTGATTCAATTTATTTTTGAGTCTACTTGTTGGCTCGTTCAAAAAATAACTAATAATGATTTATCAGACCATTATCCTCAGCAGTGACAGAGTTCCTTCAATAGTGTATTGATGTGTGTGCTCTGATAATGCTTCTATTTTTAAGATGCATCATATATAACTTTTCAGAATGCATTTAGCTGAGAGGAAAGCACAATCCATTTGCATAAGTTAGATACAGTGTACATCAGGAGTAGGTTTTTATTATTGTCCCACTGTTCTGGAGGGAGGTGTTGAATGCATGTCCCCCTTATTGAACCTTGTCCTAGAGGAGCAATTACAAGTGAGGACAGTTAGAACTTAGAATCATATACAAAGGACAGCTGTAACACGAAATGATTTTTTGGATTAGTTATTGGCAGATGACCTTGAAACCTTCAGAACTGATGACAAATTGCCAACCTCTTAGAATATAATTTAACCGAAATATTTAACGCAAGGAAAACGAATGTTATTCCCCAAATCCATCTCCTGCTGTTGCTGTTAAAGAGCTGTTCACAGTCAAACCTAAACCTAGTGTTAGAGAATGTTCACGAGTTTTGTTGTTTTCTATACCTTGGTCTCTTTCTGCTTCTGTCACAGAAGTTCTGGATGCCAGGTTGTTAGGTAACAGACTTCTAGAAGGGGCACAAATGAGGAAGCCAATGATCTAGTCAGACAAAACCAATTTAATACAATTAACAATATGGTGGCTGTATTGTCTATCAACCAACATAGATTATGATCATTATTGTCAAGTGCTGTTATTTTACTGTTATTTTAAAATTTGTTTTATGTGTTTTTGTTTTTGTGGGGCAATCTGATTATCCTTAGCCAAGTGTCCCCTAAATAAGTTTTCAATATATGTGTTGGGAAGATAGCTAAGTCAGTGAATTGCCTGCTGTGTACACATGAGTTTGATACCAGAACCCACATAAAAAGTTAGGCCTGGAGGTAAGCATCTTCCTTACAAATCCCCAGGTTCTGCTAACTGCTGAGTACCAGGCCACTAGTAACCCTGCCTTAAAAAACAGGAAAGCAAAGTGGTGACACTTGAGGAGAAATGACTTGCAGTCTGTTCTCTGACCTCCACGTGTACTCCTTCCACACACAAGGCTGCACAAACACAAACACAAACACAAACACAAACACATACACACATAAACACACACAGAGCCATTTTCATTAAAAAATTTCATTTGCCCATTGATTATATAGACAAAATGATGTTTTTCATATATTTATGCTACTAAAAGGCAGAAAATAGTATTTAACAAGAAATGAAATCAACATTCTGCAGAGCAGGTACCTTCTTTCTTTAATTTTTTTTTTAATTTAAACTAGAAACAAGCTTGTTTTACATGTCAACCCCAGTTCCCTCTCCCTCCCCTCCTCCCCTGCCTCCCACCAACGCCCAATCCCATCCCTTTTCTGCTCCCCAGGGAGGGTGAAGCCTTCCATTGGCGGGGTCTTCAAAGTCTGTCACATCATTTGAAGCAGGGTCTAGGCCCTCCCCCATGTGTCTAGACTGAGAGGGCATCCCTCTATGTGGAGTGGGCTCCCAAAGACCATTTGTATACTAGGAATAAATACTGATCTACTGCCAGAGGCCCCATAGATTGCCCAGGCCTCCTCACTGACACCCATATTCAGGGGCTCTGGATCAGTTCTATGGTGGATTGCCAGCTATCAGTCTGGGTTCCATGAGCTCCCTGTTGTTCAGGTCAGCTGTTTGTATGGGTTTCACCAACGTGGTCTTGACCCCTTTGTTCATCACTCCTCCCTCTCTGCAATTGGATTCCAGGAGTTCAGCTCAGTGTTTAGAGGTAGGTGTCTGCTTTTGCTTCCATTTATAGAGAGTATTCCTCTATGTGGAATGGTCTCCCAAAGTCCATTTGTATACTAGGGATAAATGGAAGTACTTTCTTGACTGAACCATCTCCCTGGTCCCTCTACTATGTTTTCCTGTTTTAATGCATATACTTTTATCTGTTTACACAATTAAACCTGGGTATTTAAAAAAAGAATATTTTAAGTGAGATAAAAATGTTGAAGCTACCCATGTTAGAATTTCCATAGGACTTAGTTATTCCCTTTTTACATTGATACAAACAATATTTTGAACAAATTTTAGAAAACATAAGCCTTAGGACTTGATGCAAATTAGTTTTAATTGGTGTTTTAAATCTTCCTTATACTTGTTTTCCTTTAATAAATTTCTATGGCTTAAATAAAGAACCACATAAATCCTAGGATATTTTTTACTCTTTACTTAAACGAATCAAAATCAAACTTAAAGAGGTTTGCTGGCTACTTTTTCTAGAGAAAGGTCAGATGTTTTGTCTTCTTTGTCACATGAGATCATGAAAAAGGAGGAATTAAATGGAATTTGAATGACTGCCAGAAATGTCACCTATGTTTAAAGTACTTTGTAAAAGTCTGTTAGCAAGTGTTAAAGCTAAAACTCTCTAGCTCCATGCACTGAGCTTTCCAGCCCTGGACAAATCCATATGCTTACTCTATAATAATATATTATGTGCTTGCTGTAGAGAATGGACAGCAGGACATATTTCTTTCCTGATCACAAAGCACTATATGACTGGGTTTTCCATGAAGATACAGGAATTATGAAAAGGACATACACTTTATAGCATACAGACAAGTAGCTGTTTTACACATGTTGTTTAAAATAATCATACATTAGTTGGACATTAATATGAAAAAACAATTGTCTCATTTAGTCTCCAGGAAGGATTTTGTTATTCTTGTGCTATTGTTTTTAAAAAGTTGATCCTTGTGTATCTTTGATTTATGAAAACCAAATTGAAAGATCCATTTTAAATCAGTTTTTAAATTCATTTTTGACACTACTTTAAATGCTACAAATAACTCATAAAATGTTTGTTATGTGTGTGTTATATCTGTTTTTAGGCAGCTGCTTCCAAAATAACCAAAACAGAGGCTTAATATTAACTGTAAGTGCTTGGCTAATAGCTCAGGCTTCTTACTTGCTAACTCTTACATTTTAAATTAACCTATATTTTACCTATGTTTTTCTACACGGCTTTGTACCTTTTCTCAGTATGGTAAATACTTCTTACCTCTCCCTGTGTCTGCTCTAGAACTCCACCCTTCTTCCCCCACCTTCCTCTTAGTTTGGTTGTCCTGCCTATACTTCCTGCTGAGCTACCAGCCAATCATCTTTTTATTCACAATGAGAGAAAAACATTTACACCGTGTACAGAATTATTTCAGAGCATATTATGGTGTGTGTTCATGTTTGTAGTTGTGCATGTGTGTAGGGGAATATGTACAAGCCAGGAGACAATGTTGGGTATCAAATGCTAGTCACCTCCTTTAATTTGACCAGGATCTCTTCAATTAGGCTAGACTGGCAGCCAGCCAAGTTCAGGGATCCTCCCATTTCTGCCTCAGGACCAGGGTTACATGCCTCAGGACTTGCCTGGCATGTTCATCTGTGTTTCAGAGCTGATCCGGGGTCTCGTGCCTTCTAGGCATGCATTTTTACCACTGAGCTCTCACCTGAGTACCAGTTTGTACTCCAATTGCACAAATTAATGAAACTTAAATGGCAGCACTTTAAAGAAAATATTGTCAGACATTACATGAACATCTCACCTAAAGGATCTAGCTAGAGAAATAACCATAAAAACCAGTACCTAAAGGACACACTGTAATGAAGGATTTCTTGGTTAAAAAATTCTCTAAAATGATCTATTACAAAGAGACACTGAAGAAATAATACAGATTATCTGAAGAACATACTCATTTAGAGATTTTTAATCAACTCATGCCATTTTAGACATCTAATGGCAGGTAATTATGGGCATTCTGAGAAGAGTGTTTGTCTTCACCCCCAGGGTGAAGACAAATGTAAAACCTAGACAGAAATTTACCTCTTATTTAAATATTGAAGCATTATCTGGAACACCCCACTGACTTGCAGAGATCTTCACTGGACTGTGTTTTCACATTCACATTTCCAAATGAAAAGCACGCCTCACATGCTGTGTGGCTTTATGCTATATATCTGAATATTTCAGATGTTTGTCCCGTTCATTGCTCTCTTGCAATTTTGAATCTCTCTGCTTTTGCTTCATCCTGTTAAGGGGACCTGGTGCACTTTGGACTTGAGATCACAGACTCTTCTTCCCTATATTTAGTGGAAACTCCCCAAATGTTAGTGTTCCTGTCTTTACAGTAGTTCATATTCTCCCAAGGAAGTTCCTGGAGTCTCCTGGCACGGAGGGTGAGGGTGGGGTGTGTGTGTGGGTCTTTCAATCTGCATAGAAAGCACAGATACCCAGTGAGGGGGTATGCTGGAGTGCTCTAGTTTCTCATATAATTCAACAGTTTGTCTCCTCTCTGTGTCCATGTTTTGGCAAGGACTTAACAGCAAATATGCCAAAGGAAGAAGGCGAAGCTAGGTACCCAAGGTTCTTGCTGGTTTAATTTTTTTCAGCCGAGTTTTATATCCACCGCACACTTTCCATTCTTGAGAATTTATACTCTCAGCTGATGAAACCTGCTGTCCCTTCATCAATGTGTGTTCAGTCTTAAGCTCCAATCTTGGTCTTTCCTGTTGTATCACCTAGGTATCCTCTCTGGCCTTCATCTTTGCAAGCATTAGTTCCCAGGACTGGGTCTTTCTATGCTAGTTCTTAGTGGTCTAGTTTCTTTTATGTTGTGGTAGGAAAAACGTTCTGAAATTCATTCAACAAGAAGAAAAAGGTTTGTTTCGGTTTGCAGGTTATACTCCATCCTTCACAGAAAGTGGTAAGAAATTCAAGAAGGAATTTGGAGCTGGAACCATGGAGGGACTGCTTGCTAGCTTACTCTCTCAAACACACACTTACCTAATTTTTGCCTGCAGATGGGCCTATCTGCTAAAGGATGGCAAAGCTTGTAATCTGCAACATTCCAGCTCTCTACAGTCAAGGAAGTTTCTAATGAAGCTATCTGTAAAATCTCCACATATGTTAGGGCTTTAAAAGATGATTTCAGTTCATATATGAAAACATCTTTCAGAAAATTATTTATTCTGGAAAATATTAGAAAAATAAGTATGTAACCAATGAAAGAAATTTTATGTGTTTTAGAAGACATATTAAAATAAATCTGCACTTCAAAATTTTAATTGAACAGAAATTCAGTACAATAGAATATATGTATGCTTCCAAAATTCCTAAGGCAATAAAACTGTAGTTCAGATTTCAATATAAACATAATCCAGAAGTTGATAGGAAAGACTTTGAAAATATTTTGTTAACTCTTTGAGAATTCCATGTGATGTATTTTGTTCATGTTCATGCTGTCTCCACCTCTACCTTCCACCTCCCTACCCCAGGACAATTACTGCCTCTGTCTAAGGAATAATACAACAGCATTGGCGTGGTTAATCCCAATCTTTCTGGCATGAGAGGCACACTCTACCCCTGGGTGTGGGGTTGGTAGGCAGTAATTTAACAAGTGCTATTCCTCTCAGGTGGTGAGTGTGACACTTGAACTATCTTCAGAGTTACATTGACCATCAGGACAACAGAAATTATGCATGACTAATCATCACTGAGTACATTTGTCTGACTGACCCATTAGAAGATAAGTGTTTGAGAAAATGATCCCAATTCAGGGTAGGTGAAAGCATGAGCATTTCTGGACCTTCCCAGGCATCCTGTCTCAGAAAACTCTTGACCAGTGAGAGACTGTGAAAAAGAAAATGAAAAAAACAAACAAATCAGACATGATGTCACATGCCCCTTTTAAAAAGAAGTCATATATAATTGTTTGTGGGGGATATTGTAATATATCATTACCCTCTAATCTTTATTCTCTCCAAAGTTTCCCATGTACACATACCAACACCCCACCATTGTCTCTCAAATTCATGGCCTCTTTTACTTTAATGGCTTTTAAATGCATAAATACAACCATTCAGTTCATCTAATGTTATTTGTATGTATATGTTCTCAGGGCTGACAAGTTGCTATTGGATAACTGCTGGGGATGAGCCACAGTGGTTGACAGGTGCCAGAGATGAAGCAAGGAGTATTAGGAAGAAGTATTGAGGAAGGCCAGGGTGTTGATGAGACTGTTGCTGCCTGACTGACTAGCAATCAGATTACTTCTTTATACAGAATTCAGTGGGAAGGTTTTTATTCGTGTTTCTCCAAAACATAGGTCATACAATTTTTGTTTCCAGACATGTGTTTAGCTTTTTCTCTTGCACATCTGGGATCATAAGTTTAGTTATCATTGATAAACCATGACAGGATAGAGTTATCTTTTACAATCATTTTTCCTTTTTTAATCATCATTGATAGTTACTTTTTTTTTTGCTTTTTCGAGACAGGGTTTCTCTGTGTAGCTTTAGAGCCTATCCTGACACTCCCTCTGGAGACCAGGCTGGCCTCGAACTCACAGAGATCCACCTGCCTCTGCCTCCCGAGTGCTGGGATTAAAGGTGTGTACCACCAACGCCAGGTGATAAACAGTTACCTTTTATAATCACTTTTACTTGTCAACTCCATATCCCAGTTTTTAAGTATCCAGAGGCATATGACAGCCCATTTTCAGGCTGCCAGCTTTTCTGGTTTCTAGGACACAAGACAGAAAGAAAATCTCCAAGTAAATCCAGGCAGATTGCCAAGTCTCAAGAAGTATATTATTAACTACTAATGGTCAAAATTCTCAAGAAATATCCTTGGGCCAAAGCTGCTGCAGCTATTATTCAATTTATGGTATAATACAAAGTTTACATTTTATATCTTTATAGAATTCATTTATATGTTCATTTACTTCTTGGTCATATGACACCACAGTGGCCTGCACAAGCTAACTTTTCTAAGAAAGGGGGGTTCTGACACCTCCTTCTTTTACCATTATTTACCAATATAAGTCTCTGTGTAGGGCAGAGGTAACTCAGCTAATCTAACTTTGTTGCTGTATATGCCATGTAATCATGTATAGTTTATAGTAGGAAGAGGTTTGTAATCTGATCTGTGACCAACTGTTCTAGCCCAGAAAATGTTGACCATTTTAAGTTTACTTTGTTTTACTTATCTTGTTCCTGAGTAAATGTAAGGGCAGATGTTTGAAGAATATCCCATAGTGTCATAAAGTGACCTCTGGCTTATTTCTGTTTGTCACAACCTCCAAGGCATAAGGAAGACCTTTCAATAGATAAGGATATTTTCCTAAAATTGGGAGGGGTAATATGTTCAGAACTTTGCTGGGGAAGCTTAGAAGCAATACTCCTGGGAGAAGGCATAAATGATTGATAAGAAAATTTCCATCAATCCAATATCCTCAAGTTGTAAAAATATTAGAAGCCATCCCCCATGCATGTAACTCGCACAGATCAAAACCAAAAGTGGCACTGTGGCCATCATGTGGCTCAGCTTGGCTGGATCATTGTCAAGCTGTTCCCATCAGATATGGAAGAGTATATATGATATGCTCTTCCCAGGGGAAAACTATTTCTTCCTCTCCATTTTCTGAGGTTGCCTGTAGGTCTTTGTCTGTGATTAAGAACACCTGAGTTTTTCTAATTAGTGTCCTCCCTTTTCAGGTCATGTTTATGTAGACTTTTTGGTGATACTTCATAGGGGTAGTTTCTCTGACATTTCTAGGAGACACAATCTTACAGCAAATTTCTTGTTCCTCTATGTCTTAAAATCTTTCCTCCACCTCTTCTGCTATGATTCCTGAGTCACAGGTATGGGAGTTGCCAAGCCTTTAATTCCAGAACCTGGAGGCAGGAGCAGGGCGATCTCTGTGAATTTGAGAACAGTGTGATCTACACATACTGAGTTGCAAGTCAACTATCGATACATAGTGAGTCCCTATTTCATAAAAACAAAACCCAAAACACAACAACAAAACCCACACATACACAAAAGAAGGTGATTGGTTGCTGAGCAGACACCAAAGTTCACCTCTGGCCTCCATATGCTTACATATGCATTACAACCTCACACACATGTTTACTTGCACACAGAGCAACATGACATGCATGCACACACACACAAACTCACACTATAACCATCTTTGTTCCCTTTATCAGTTAAAGCCACTTTTAAATTTTATAGGATGTACCTCATTTATTATCCATGTATTGTTAATTTCCATATTTATTTTTAATTAATTCCTTCTAAAAATCTCTAATCTGAGTTGCACTGCAGTGTGATTATGTGTTACAACCAGAGCTTGCAGAGATTGGCATGTTTGCACTTAGTACAAAGTTATAGAAATTTCAGAATGTCCCCATAATGCTCAAGCTGATTTGTACAAGGAGCTCAACCCTCCAGACCAGAACTGGGAGGAAGCAGGCTGGTTAGTTTTCCTCACGAAGCTTAGCTTCTTCCATGTCCTCTTGGATTCTTTGTTTAAACAGCTGTTAACAACAAGGAAAAATAACACTATTAGTCCACTTGGTGGGGTAGGAGGCATAGAAATACAGCTAGAGATTTAGTTACTTTAAGGCACAATATAATTATGTGGTGAAATTCATTTTCTCCTTTTGTTTTATCACAATTTATGTCTAGCGAAATTGCTAGTTCCACATAAGAAAGTTGGGGTGATTATTTGCTTAGAATTGCCAGGATATGCACTAATCTGGGGACAGTTATCTTTATGCCTTCTTTGACTTATTACAGATTCAAATTAAGCTGAGATTTCTTTAGTGTTATTTTTCCAAAGCCACTGGGATTAGAGATGATGGATTTTGTGGTGTTCTGTGTGCAGTTAAGCCCTTGTCAACATAAGCATAAAGTTATTGCCATGTGCACTTGGTGTATTTTCAAAGGTAATTAAGGCAACCACTGGAAGGAGCAGGATGATTAGAAGCTTTAGAAGCACATGCAGGCTGGTCTGTGTGCAAACACATATAACCTCACACTCATTACATTTCATTTTCTCCCAATCAAAGCAGTTGTTCCCAACCACGCTAATGCTGTGACCCTTTAATACAATTCCTCATGTGGTGGTGACCCCCCCACATGATAAAACTGTTTTTGTTGTCACTTCATAAATGTACTTTTCTACTGTTATGAATCATAATTTAAATATCTGTTTTCCAACAGTCTTAGGATACTCCTGTGAAAGAGTCATTTGGCCACCCAAAGTGGATGCAACCCACAGGCTGAGAACCACTGATAATTTACCTATGATGCCTCAAAGGAAAGCAGGGAAGTTACATCATAGGTAACTTATCTTGCGTTATCTTTTTTATGTCTTTACCTCTTTGGTAATCAATGTAAACTTGACTTTTTTGTTTTACTTCCAGCATTGACATCTCAGTGCCCTAAGGAAGGCAGGTACTGGTAAACTCAGGGCATCAGCAGGGTGCCCTGAGCCAGTAGATTTGCCTTGCATGGATAATTTCAGTTGCCACTAGATTCTCCTCTTCAAAATACTGAGAACATTAAGATTTTTGTATTGTCTTTGTTCTTTTAGTTTTATAATCCCAGGGAAATATTTGAAAAAAAAAAGATTGTCAAGTATAATTTGTAGATCATGTTATTATTCAAAGCTATAGATTTTATTTTTAATAAACAAAATCACTAATATCCATACTCACAATGATAATAGTGGTATGAGAAAAAGTCATCTTTAATAAAATTTTAATGGGTTTTTTCAATATAGGGGAGGAAAATAGATGACTAGGGAAATAGAGCACAACAATCTCTTCATTCCTATTGGTTGAGTACATTTGAGGGGGAGAAAAACATGACCATAATGATGACAGAGGATGGGGAGAAGAATGCATGAGATAAGAGGAAGATACAGTCAATTCTATGTCAGCCAGTTTATCCTAACCACCTTGTAAATGTCCACCAGTCAATTTCTGCAGAAACATTATGTGAAGTTCACATTGTTGTTATTTTATTTATTGTATGGATATGGAAAGAAGTGGGGCTCAGAGAAGTTTTACCTTTTGTTAGCATAATCAACAATTAGAGGAGCTTGACCTCTGACCCTGTGTGGAGCAAGATGATCAATGGAAGCTTTTCACCAAGTCAACCTTTAAAGTGAGACCTAAAGGATGGCAGAGAACATTCACCATAATCAGAGTCAAGGCAATTGAGCCCAGAGGGACTTATACAAAGAAAGATTTTAGAGCAGTTGACAGAACAGAGATCTTGCATTAGGAAGAGGCTGAGTGTGACAGGTAGATGAGAGGCTGGTGAGAAGGCCAGCCTAAGACCGTAGAACAGAACTAGGTTATCTAGTTTCTTAAAATCTACAGAAAGAATTGAGTTTTATCTGAAATTCAACCAGAAGCCATGAAGGCATAAGTGTCCTACTTCATTGGCAGCCAGAGAGCATTTTCTTGGGATTGGGTGTGTGACTGCATCAGTCTGAGTTGGGATGGTCATTTAGAGATGAGCATAATTGTTAAGTGAAGTACCACACAGTCATGGAAAATAAACAAATCATGTAATGTTTCGGAAGGAAGAATCGGTGTGGAAACTGGATTTGTCCAGGAGATCCAAGTGCGAGAGAAATGGGAAGAGAAGTCATGGAGGATGATGCCATATTGTCAAAATTTAGAACATGTACAATATGTAACATACGAGCACCATGGGGGGTGATGCTCTAGAAGAACATGATGCATCTGTGACAGGTTGCCTGCTGTACCAACCACATATACCACTGTCACATACACCACTGTCAGGCAGGATGCTCAGAGAGTGCTAGTAATATATGTGTAGGTAGGGGGCTTATGGAAGCACTATGTTTTATGTAGTTTTGGCGTAAAACTAACATTAATATAAAATTTAGTCTTTATTCTAATTAATAGAAAATGATAGTATATTTTGACTTAAGATTATACATCCAATTTGTTTCCAAAAGTAGAGATGAGCAAAGTAGGACAGGATATATACAGTAGTATAAATTTATCATTCCTTTCTTTTTTCCTCCATTTTTTACTTAAATTAGAAACAAGATTATTTTACATGTCAATCCCAGTTCCCTCTCCCTCCCCTCTGCCCTGCCCCCCCATAACTAACACCCTACCTATCCCACACCCTTTCTGCTACCCAAGGAGGGTGAGGCCTTCCATAGGGGCTCTTCAGAGTCTGTCATATCGTTTGGGAGAGGGCCTAGTCCCACCCCCGTGTGTCTTGGCTCAGGGAGTATCCCTCTATGTGGGATGGGCTCCCAAAGTCCATTACTAATCTAGGGGTAAGTACTGATCTGCTACAAGAAGCCCCATAGATTTCCGAGTTCTCCTCACTAGCACCCACTTTCATGGGGTCTGGATCAGTCCCATGCTGATTTGCCAGTGATCAGACTGGGGGCCAAGAGCTCTCCCCTGTTCAGGTCAGCTGTTTCTGTGGGTTTCACCAGCCTGGTCTTGACCACCTTGCTCATCACACCTCCTAATCTGCAACTGGATTCCAGTTCAGTTAAGTATTTATCTGTGGGTCTCTGTTTCTACTTCCATCAGCTGCTGGATGAAGGCTATAGGATGGCATGTAAGTTAGTCATCAATCTCATTATCAGAGGAGGGCATTTAAGGTAGCTTCTCCTCTGTTGCTTAGTTAGTTGGTGTTATCCTTGTAGATCTCCAGACATTTCCCTAGTACCTGATTTCTCTTTAAACCTATAATGGCTCCCTCTATTATGGTATCTCTTATCTTGCTCTCTTCTAATCTTCCCCCACCTCAACCTTCCTGCTCCCTTATGTCCTCCTCACCCCTCCTCTTCTCCCCTTCTCATTCTCCTAGCTCCCTCTCCCCTCCCCCATGCTCCCCAATTTGCTCAGGAGATCTTGTCTCTTTCCCCTTCTCTGGAGGACCATGCATGTCTCTTAGACTCCTCCTTGTTTCCTAGCTTCTCTGGTGTTGTGGATTGTAGGTTATCATTCCTTTTTGGATATGTTAAATAAGGTTGATTTCAGAACATTTAAGAGAACATGCCATGTCACAAATTGCAAAATTAATTGAAGCCTAGATTGAGGATCTCAATTAGGGAAATAAAATAAAGAAGGTTTTTAAATACTTAAAATTAGCAAATTCGATATGTCAGATTGATACCAAAGGAATATCTCCATCTAAGGCTTGAGGGACCCTCTATACCTGTAGATAAGTGACTACACAAGTATTTCATGACAGTATGTGAAGTCTTGTGTCTTTGACAAAGAAAATGAACAGCAGAAATTTTGTGGCATCCTGGGAACACATTGAAGAATCATAACCAAAAAAAAAAAAAAAAAAAAAAAAAACATGAGTACTAAGGAAAAAGAAATTAAGGTATAATAACAACATTTCTACAATTTAATTAGTTAAAAAATAGCTAAGGCCTGTACTGAGAAATTGGAACCAACCTACTGCAAATAAAAATCATCTTACTATAATATTACAAATAACCTCATGAATTTGCAGCTGACTAATTTTTTATAGATAGCAATGGGTTTAAAATTACATTTGTTTCATCACAATATAATTTAGTTTAATATATATTTCTGACAAAATATTTATAATCCCCTCAAATTAAATCTTGGAAAATGTACACATAGGCATATACATTCATACAAAGATATCTCCACATGCACATGGGCACACATGTGTGCAGGCATGTGCACACACACATACACACACACACAGACACACACACACACACCATCATCATCATCATCATCACTATCACCATCATTGTTGGCATCAATAGGTTACAGATTTTTATTGAATCTGCCAAATTAATTTCTTTGCCATTCTTCACAATATTACAAATATTCCATTTACATCACACATCCTACATTTCCATATGACTTGTATTTATGAAACCAGATTAAAATAGTTACAAGGCTTTGGGGGAATTTGGGGACTTTGAAACAAGAGAAATGGATTAATGTTGGGTATTTGGGTGAACCATTTTAATGACTGTAGAGGACTCATTAGATTAGACCAGGATTTAAACCATTTCCTTAGATATATTCATGAAATAATGAAATTATAACATCCTAAATAAAAATTAATCAATATTGTACTGAAATTCATGTATCACTAATTTATATTATTTATTTGTCATTAAAAATATTTTTTAAAGATTTTATTTATTTATTATGTATACAACATTCTGCTTCCATGTATATCTGCACACCAGAAGAGGGCACCAGATGTCATAACAGATGGTTGTGAGCCACCATGTGGATGCTGGGAATTGAGCTCAGGACCTCGGAAAGAGCAGTCAGTGATCTTAACCTCTGAGCCATCTCTCCAGCCTCTTAAAATAATTTTTATCTGTTAATGGTAGAGTACTTTTGTGATCTTAATACTCAAGAGAAGAGGGAAGGGAATCTCTGTCACATCAAGGCCAGCAATTATGTAGTGATTTCAAGTTCATCCCTGGTTACAATCCTGTTTCAAAAACCCTAAAGAAGACTCGGCACATAAACATCACTTACAGTGCCGGGGATGTGTGTACCCACAGTTAAACACATATCATAAACACAGATAATAAATAGAGAGAAACAAGAAATTATGTTGGATTCTTTGTTTCAAATGGTTATATTCTAAAGACTTAATAAATCTAAATCACTTTTTACAAAAATATTTAAAGATATATTCATACACACGGTAACTGAAAAAAATGACATCACAAGATACTGCTTCAATAACAGAAAAAATACAGTTAGGGGAACTTGGAGAATTGGTCTTTGGAAAAAGTAACAATAGAAATTCCTTACTGCAGGCTAAGGAGATGGCTTAAAAAGTGAAGTGCTCGTGCAAACATGTGAACCAGAGTCCACATCCCCAGCACCAACATAAAAGCCAGGTACAGCAGCATATGACTGCAATGTCATGGCTAGGAGAGCAGAGAGGAAGTGATATTTGCTAATTGGCTATTCCATCTAGTTAAATTGATGTGTTTCAGGTTCAAAATTCGGTGAGAGACTCTGTCCAAAAACTAAAGTTTAGAGGGATTGAGAAAGACACCTAAGATGAGCTTCTAATCTCCACACGCACATGGGCACACATGTGTGTAGGCATGTACACACACACACACACACACACACACACACACACACACACACATATATATATATATATAAACAGAGAAAACACATTCACAACTCAAAAGCCCATAAAAGGCAATTCCCATTGCATAGTGGACTTTCATGCTATGAAAATGCCTCACCAAGTCTCCTCCCTGTGTTTTTTCTTGTGTATTTGTTTCTCTACTTTCTCCAGTCATGAATATCCATTACCTAGTCAAGTGTTCAGGTAAAAGAAGAAAACCATGTCTGTGAAGACTTCTGATAAATAATTAACTATGTGAGTATCTTAGTAAGCCTAGTGTACAAAGTGAGTTAATCTGTGGCAGGCATACATGCCAGGGAGTAGAGATGTTAAAGGAGAAAGAGGACACTGATAATTGAGTTTAGCCATCCCCAAGTCCTGGGTTAGCATGGGAGGCAGTTGCCTTGACTTAGTTCCTTATTATGTTTGAAGTTTGTGTTAAAACTCTAACAGTTTTAATTATAACATAGATTTGCATAGACAATATATAAAGATCCTTTGTTAAGTAAGAATGTGAAACAGACATATAATTCCAGGAATATCATTGACTAACATGTACATATTTTGCTGCACTATTATCCAAATGTAAATAAGATAAAATCATGATTTACACTGATGCCCTTCACTAGTAAAACTCGTGGCATCAACTTGAAAGTTACTAACTATATCTCAAAAATCTTTGAAAACATCACTTTTTTTCAGCATCACACAACTGATCTTTCTTTACACTTTGCTGGCTTGCCATGTAGAGAAAATTACTTATCAGTGTATCTATTTTAAATGCCATTTGATTAAAAGAGAATCAAAATCCCCAGGCATATTGTGGTTCAGTATGTAAAATAAATTACAACATTTGCACTACAAATACAATCTGTCTACCCAGCCTGAGAAAGAGGTCTCCACAGTCCCAGAAGGAAAAGTTTCTACAAATGATGTTTTTTCAATAAAATTAGTACAGCACTCCAGAGTTAATTGGTAAAACCATAACTAATTCTTGAAATCATAGACCACCCAACTCCTTACCCAGCCAGAGAACTATTTATGGTTTTTCACTCTCTTTTTCCCAGTAATTTTAGCTTAATGAGTACCAAAAAGTTATCTGGGGCAAAGAAGACTGGTCCCAAAGAGACTTTGAAGAGTAATGGGTAATGTAGAAAATAAAACTCTCAGAGAGAGTTTGTTCTTTGATTTTGACATTACATTTCACATTTTTATGCAAGATCATATTTTAAAGGTTTACAGGGTATTTTTAGCAAAGCAGCAAGATGTATATAATTAGTAGAAATTTTCTTGTTGGGAAAACAAGTAAAATATTCAAAACATTTGGGATACAAGGAAAAGATGTCAGTTGTACAAATGTACTCTGAATCCATTGTTGATTTCTGATCAAATGGCTATCGCCTCCTCATTGCTGTCTGGCTTTATGAATTGATGTTTTGTTTTTTTCTTTAACTGAAAACTTTGAAGGAAAATTGGTCTAATATAGAGCTCATAATAGAAAGCTACTTAACTTTTCCAAAGCAGAAGATTCAAACTGTGTGTGAAGTTGTAATGGAAGCACAAATAATGCCTCTAGTAGAAATATTGGCAAATGAACAATGTGTATTAATAATATGTGTATTAATAATAAGAAATACATTCCATTGCTCAAGGATTATTGTTATTTATATGTATGTGTATATGCTTGAGTACATGTGTGTCAGGTATATAAGTGCCCACCAGTATCAGGCAAGGGTGCCAGGTGCCCAGTAGCTGGAGATAAAGGTGATGTGAGCCCCATGACATGTGACAATGCTGATAACTGAACATGGGTCCTCTGGAAGAACAGTGCATAATTTTTGTTCCAAAGCCATCTCCCCGGCCTTGTAATTGGTTTTTAATTAATTGCTTTCAAGTTTTAGCCAGAAATATCCATCCTTTTGTGCCCCCCTTAAATCTGAACACAGGTAGAAAAATATCTGTGCACGAGTAAGCAAAAGGTTAATGAAAAACTAGTGCTACAATGAATCTACCCTGTCCCTTCTTGACAAGAATCTAGATTTCAATGCCCTTATCTCTAAAAGCTGTTGTAGTGAGTGACCCAAGCCAGGACAAAGAAGTAGGCCTTTGATCTTACCTTTGAGAGAAGACAGGGTCATCACCTACTTGCTACTACCAAAAGTTTCCTATTAGATTTCTGGTTGAGTCAGTCTTTTTTCTGGGAGAAAAACAAACGGGCAAGAACAAGAAAGTGCTTACAATAGCTTCAAAACTTCTTAGGACTCAAGAGAATTTTCCAATTATATTATTTTTTACTGAATAATTTAGAAAGCCTAGTATGTATTGTTAGCTTTCAAATTACTAGTTTATCAGACATACAAACAGTAGTTTGATGATATTTCACTTAAAACGAATCCATGGGCTTGGCAGGGTAGTTAGTATGTGCCCATAGTCTCAGGACTGACATGGGTTGAGGCAGGAGATTATTTGCATCATAGTGTCCAATCTAGATGACATAGTAAGACAGAGATCCAAGATATATATATATATGTGTGTGTGTGTGTGTGTGTGTGTGTGTGTGTGTGTGTGCGCGCGTGCACACGCGGTTGTGAGATATATATATATATATATATATATATATATATATACCCTAGAGACTGGTGCTCGTATTATTTTTGTTTAAGGTAGCTACTGCTTTTCCAGGGGAACTGTATTTGTTTCCCAGAACCCACCTCATATGGCTCACAATGACCTACAACTGCAGTTCGACAGGGTCAGGTGTCCTCTTCTGATCTCTGTGGGCCCCTGAGTACACTTTCCATACACACACCCAACACAGACATACACATACACACAAGTAAAAAAAAATAAATCTTAACAAATATTTTCCTGGTCATAAATTCCAACTTAGGAAACTTATGTATTTCTCCTTAAAGAAAAAAAAAAAAAGGAAATACATTGAAAATTCCTTGGAAGTTTAGGTTTTTGAAGGTCCCAGAACATCAATGAGAAGATGTGTAAAACTAAAATTTATTCCAAAATATCTGTTAGTGTTTGAATTCTAATTGGGAAGTGAAAGATAAATTCCTATGCTATGAATAATGTTCTTATAAATACTGGTATATATGCTTCATTGTTTGCCTAGAAAGATATTTTTAACAATCAGATAAATCCCACTTCATATTCTATCAGAAGAGTATATATAACCCCTAGCTACATGAAAATTTATAATTTGGAGAAATTCATTATTTTATTTTCTTAAATTACATATTTGTATACAAAGTATTGCCTCTTACATCAGCCCACACTCCTGCTGGCCTTATGCTTCCCAAACAATCTAAAGGATGGGAGCTCCTGAGTACCATGTCCATCTATGATGAGTGCTAAAAGGCCTGAGATTGTATAGGTCTTTTCTGGTGGCCAAACACTACTGCTGTGTGTCCATGAAAACAACAGCCACATTCTGACAAGAAGGCAGTGTTTCTGCCCCTTTGTCTCAGATCTTCTATAGGTATTGGATAGAAAGATAGAGACTCCATGTTCAGGGTTCATTTTTGTGTCATCATCTAAATAGCTTCATAAATCCATGGTTTGGCCTACAAGTCTTTGGTTTTTCCTTTCTCTTATTGAGAATAGACTTGTTTTCATATAAGACATCATGATTATGATTTCCTCTCCCTTTACTCGTGGCAGTTCTTCACCAACATGCAAAAGCATCGACACATGAGACAAGGAGCCTTCAAACACACCTTTAGTTTGTTTCTGGTGGATATCTAAGGCTTGGGATGCAACCTACCTTCAAAAGTAGTTTGTTTTCCCCAGTAAGAAAATTTTCATTTTCAAGTGGTTAACATTTGGACTTAGCTTCTGGGTTAGAGACAAAGGCATGTGTCCACTTCTCCTTTCTGTGCTAGGACCCTTTCATGTGCAGACCCCCGACGGTTCTGTGCACGCTGCCTCAGTCTCTGTGAATACATATGTGTGCCCTTTCTGTTGATTTAGAAAGCCTTGTTTGTTTGGCTCTTATTATCTTTCTGCTTCCTCTTCTTCAGGATTCCCTGAACCCTGACAGGAGGAATTTGATGAAGACATCCACTCAAGAATGGATGTTTTGTGTTCTCATACTCTTTGTATTATATCTGGCTGTAGGTCTCTGTATCTATTCCTATTTTCTGCAAGGCAAAACTTCTCTGATGATGGCTGAGCCAGACACTGAACATGCTAATCTTCATCCCAAAGATATAAGATTATACTAAATTCCTGGTCATTTGCATGGATTTGCAACTTTCATATTTGTTTCAGTTGTAACTATCAGTTGGTTGCCAATGTTGTCAAAACACTACCAAAGTATATTGTTTGTGAAGTTAGTTATTTGTAAAAGGTGATAGCAAATTATCCCTAAAAAAAGAAGATTCTCTGAAAAATATTTCCAAAATATATTCCTTTTTAATTAGTTTTTATTTGAAATATAAGCAGTAGCTGTTGCTTGATCAGGATGGCTTTCCCTGCTATATGCTTATTCTTCTTTGCTTTCTCTTTCCTAAAATCATTGCATGCAATACCAGAACCTTTCTGGTTTATGCAGCATCTTCGTCAGCATTACATTATTGTAAATAGACACCCTGGTCAAAGAGATGAAAGACATGATGGGGCCTGGTTACATCAGCATCATCATGGTGGGGTGCATGGAGGCATGCAGACGGATGGTGGTGGAGGAGAAACTGAGAGGTCTACATCCATGTTTAGCCATCAGGGAGTGGTACTACTTGGGGAGGATAAGAAAGTGTGATCTTGTTGAAGGAAGTATGCCACAGTGGGGTAGCCTTTGAGGTTTAAAAAGTCCAACCTGTCCCACTCTGTCTCTGTCTCTGTCTCT
Source organism: Cricetulus griseus (assembly GCF_003668045.3). Classification (NCBI taxonomy): domain Eukaryota; kingdom Metazoa; phylum Chordata; class Mammalia; order Rodentia; family Cricetidae; genus Cricetulus; species Cricetulus griseus. The sequence goes on from NC_048597.1 coordinate 20,262,683, forward strand.
GTCTCTGACTCTGTCTCTGACTCTTGTGTCTTCCCCCTGAGCGTAGGGATTACAGAGAGATCACTCCTAGCCAGCATTTATGTGGTGCTGGAGTAAGAGTTGAGTTCTTCATGCAAAATAAGCACTGTGTCCATTCACCCACTCCTCATTCCCCTGAGTCTCACAAGCCCTGTGGTCCTGGGTAAACAAATTACTCTACACCTCTGTCCCTCAACTGAGGATGTAGAAAAGACATTAGCCATAATTCCCATTCAATAAACAGCCACAGTTTGCTGACCTTGGTGAACTGAATCAATGTATCACAATTAGCCATAATAATTCCAAACCAAAAGAAAACAGGAACATAAATAACAACAAAAACTCACAAAACACAACCAGCCCATTAAAAAGCAAGAATTAGAAAACAAAACAGCAAAAACTCTCAAGCAACACACAGGCTATGAAATGTGAGCCCCACGGGGTCCACTGTATGTGAGGTTCTCAATGAATACATGGATGACAGTATATTCAGGACAAAACTGACTCATTAGGAACATGCTTAATTTTATTCTTTTGATCAGCTTTAAAAAGCAGGAAATGACTAACAGAAGAAAAATTTTTGGCAACATTTCTGGGTTTTTTCCTTTCAAATTAGAAATAAGAAAAAAAGTTGAATTTTTATGAAAAGAATTTCCATGAAATGTAAGAAAAATGTCAAGTAAGTACCAGACTGATCAAGTTTGTCTCTGTTCCTGTAACTAATATGACTCACAAAGGAGACCAATGATATTTAAAAGTCTAATTTCCTTAAATACTGACATCTAGGAAGGGTTTTTTTTTTTTCCTATGTGATTTTATACTTACTGGGTGTATGATGCTGTGACAGTATACATTCACCTCTACTAACATTAAGATTGCATTCACTCTTTTGTTCTTCCTTGGCTTCTAAATACTTTACAGAAGTTACAAAAATAAAATAAACGAGAGAGTTGAAGAGTACTATGGACAATCCAAAGATGGAATAGCACAACTGAAAAGTATCAATCATATCAAGAGTACATTTGGATATTATGGACACTTTCTCATCTGTCCACCATGTAAGCTTGACAACAATTGTGTGCCTCAGCAACCATTAAAAGAGGAAAATGCACATTAGTTACAAGTAAAATTATAACTGAGGTGATATTTTGCATTGGGTTTTAATATGTCCCAGAAGCATAAAATGTATTCAGAAAAATAGGAAAGCATTAATCCATCATTTAACCAAAAAAGTCAGGGATCATTTATGGGTTTCATGGCATATTAGGACTCATCAAGAAAGAAAATTAACTAATGAAGTATTTAATAACTAGCATTAAAATCTGAAGTGGGTAGACACTAGAAGGAACAAAAGGAAAATAAGAAATATAAGAAATTTAACCCTGTTCTGTTAAAGGCTAGCTTTAAAAAGCACATTTTTGTATACATCAGAAGCTGAGAACAGTGGGCTAAGTCCTTTGAAGCATTTATTTGTTAAATAAGTATTATCTATTAAGTAAGCTGCTAAGGAAGATAAATGGTATCCTTTATTCTTTCCTTTGAGTAGGTTACTTTTCTCTGTGTAACCATATTCCCTTTTCATTATTTAACAACTTCTATTTTTCCTCAATTCACTTTTGCTTCTTCTTCTTCTTCTTCTTCTTCTTCTTCTTCTTCTTCTTCTTCTTCTTCTTCTTCTTCTTCTTCTTCTTCTTCTTCTCCTTCTTCTTCTTCTTCTTCTTCCTCTCTCTCTCTCTCTCTCTCTCTCTCTCTCTCTCTCTCTCTCTCTCTCTCTCTCTCTCTCTCTGTGTGTGTGTGTGTGTGTGTGTGTGTGTGTGTGTGTGTGTGTGTGTGTGTGTGTGTGTGTGTGTGTGTGTGTGTATTGTGCTCTGTTATCCTCTATTGTGCTGTACCTTACTTTATTGAGACTGCGTGTCTCACTGAACTGGAAGCTCACCAATTCAGCTAGGCTAGTTGGCAGGTTCTCAGTGTCTGCCTGACACTCTCTCCAGTACTGGGGTGTTACTGGCATGTTTACCACACCCATGTCTGTCTTTTCACATAGGAACTACTGATTTGAAATCAGATTCTCAAGCTTGAAGAGAAAGTGCTCTTGCCTACAGAAACATCCCCTCAGACTTCCTTCTTCACCCAATTTCTGATTGTCTTTTGATGTCCTTGTTTCTTCATTTTATTTCATCTTTACTCAGCACTTTAAAAAGCAGTGAAGCAAAATATGAGTGTATTTATTGACTATGTATTTTGGGAAATATGCACATTTATTATATATTCATATATGAGCTCAAAAGAAGAAAAAGAAATGTATTTCTTCTCAAAATATGCCTACAATTAATTAAAATTGTTATTTTTCTTTGTCAATAATTATGCAGTAGCCTCTGGAATCTTACTGATAAATTCATTATGTTACAGAAATACATGGCAATATGTTCACTCACGCATTAACACACAGCTTTTGATTTGGTTAATATTTATTGCATACTTTTTTTGCAACTAGAACTCTGCTAGACAAGCTAATATTAATCTGTGCTCACCTAGAGCTAAATTGTATAGGGAGAAGACATTCAATTGGACAAATGATTGCAATAAGATTAATTTAGTACTAAGAATAAAAATATAGGAAGATGTGTTCATCCATTTCTGCATACTCACCCCTCATGCTTCTCCCATCTCACACACTTATTAGCTAGCAGAACCCTCAAAGGGTAATGCAATCTGCTGGTATAATGTCCCCTGAGGAGCATATTATAGAGACTTCATACAACAAGCTTGCTAGAAGTTCTGTGTTAGCTCTTTTTCCTCTAAATTCCCTTACTAATATATAGAAGGTGCTAAAATTCCCCTTTCTACCGGATAAAGAGTTTCCTTTTCTGTGTGTACTCAAGACCCTTCCCACAAACTCCCCTCGACCTCTATATTATTTATTCTCTGTTCATGTCCCCTGGAATGTACACACCTTCACTCAGAAGTACAATAGCTTGCAGTTTACTGCCTCCTGCTTTGAAATCTAACTTATTAGTGAAATCCATTACTGCCATTACCAGTGACAGGAAATACACCAAAGGAATTCGCTATTAGTCTATGAACATTTGCTTGGATATTAAAGGAATGAATGAATAAACTGCAATTTTCATGAAGCAGTAGATTCTGGAGTGTTGAAGTATTGATAGATTCTCCAGAATTCCTAGTATAGAAGAGCAAGAAACCATGTCTCTCTATGGGCCTGGTACCCTGTCCCACCCTGTCACAGAGCACACATTGATCAGATTAACCTTGTTATCCCAACTAGGGAGTTGGGCCAAAGATCTAAATTTTACTTATAAATAGGTGCAGCTTTCTGAATTTTACAAGTAGATTTACATTTGGGGTGATTTTTTACTTTATATTCCTTCTCTTTGATATAATATTAGAGCTAAGATATGTACAGATTAAGGTATAGATACACATATCCATTCTCTTGATATAGTGTTAGATATAGGATATGCACAGACTAAGGTGTAGTTGTGTATATATGGTGATATAGGGGATTTCTTATGAGGACCAGGTCATGTAATTACAGAGACTACGCTATCAATGAGCTGCAGAAACAGGGAAGCTGTGTCTAGCTTAGCTCAAGTGGAACTAAGTGTCCTAGCAAAAGATATAAGTCCTATGGGCAAGAGATAAGAAGTCTCAGAAATGGAAGACCGAGACCTTGCCAGTTCTGCTTATAAGCTGAGGAAGATCAATGTCCTAGCCAAGGAGAGAGATATTTCCTTTCCTATACCTTTTCATTCCATGTTCTCAGCAGACTGAATGATGCCTATTCATTCTGGGAGAGGACAGGTTGACCATATTTCACTAACACAAATGCCAGTCTTTTCTGAAAAATACTATCACACACTCATCCGGAAGTACTGTTCCAATATCTATCTGGATTCCTCCAAGGCAATCATTTTGACACCTAAAATGAAATATCATGTCTTAGTTAGGGTTTTTCTGGCTGTGATAAAACACCAGAACCAAAAGTAATTTGGTGAAAAAAAAAAGACTTTATTTCATCTTTCACTTCTAGGTAATGAGTCCATCACTGAGGGAAGTCAGGACAGACTCAAACAGGGTGGGAACCTCCAGCCGGAAACTGAAGCAGAAGCCTTGCAGAAGGTTTCCTGTCTTCTTTCTCATGGCTTGTTCAGCCTGTATTCTTATACATCCCAGGACTACCTGACCAGGGGTGGTGCCAACTACATTTTGTTGGATCTTCCCACGTGAATACCTAATTAAGAAAATGACTAGCAGACTTGCCCACAGACCAATCTTATGAATGCAGTTTCTTAAGTGTAGTTCCATTTCTCAGATAATTCTAGGTTGTGTCATGTTGACAAGTAACCAGGACAAATCACCAAGTCTATGGAGTTCTCTACACATCTCTGAATTCCTGTAAGCTATCGGGATTGTTTGAAAACAAGCTTTTTAAACTATCTTAAGAGAGACTTCCTGCTTGAATGACAGCTCAGAGAGCTTTGCTCTACTGTTACACAGATTAAGCACGGCTACCTCCTTTTTTATTTGCATACTACTGAATGTTACTGTGATAAATTGAGTGTGCATTTTTTTTTATCCTAAAGCAGTGCCAGAGGTTTTTTTTTTTTGCTGCTAAATGTGCTATCTGTAAGAATGCCTCTCAGAAAGTGGTGAGTTATACATCTTTTCACTAAGTGATGTCTTTGTAGTGTTCTGTCATTTTGCTGTAATCCAGTTGCTTGAAATTGTGCCAGGAAAATTAGCTAGCCCATAGACTGATATAGTAAGAGTGTAAAAAAAATCTGAGAGGTTATTCTCATAGTGCCCAAGTGCAGGACATTGACAAATGACAAAATGGCAAAAAGAGGCTCAGTGACCAAACCTTATGTACATTGTTTTCCAAAAGTACTCATTCAACAGTTTTAAACATTGTTTATCTGCTCTTTTTTTCCCTCTTAAATCCAGGAATTTCATATCCGTATCTTGCAAAGCAATGATACCTATTAAGTATTTCAAGTTTTAAATATGGCTTTTTTGTACTCAGTAAAGATAAAGCACTGTGCCAAATCATTCAATAACTACCTGCGATTTTTCTCCTTTTTGAATACTACTAATAATACTAATAATACTTCATAATTACTATGAGGTTTCCAGAGTATATCTTCTTACATTGATATTTATCTCAGAATTACAAGCAAGTAAAATACATGTTTAAGATCTAAGAGTGTTTGGGTAGGAACTGTTATCAACAGGCCCGCATGCATGAATACCTGCCCCAGCTGGTAAAGCTCTTATGAATGGTTGTAAATTAAGTAGAGACTAGCTGGTTCAGGCTGCTCACTAGGAATGAGCATTTGAAAGTTATAACCCAGTGTTCCCAGCTATACTATAAGCAAGTCTTGCTGCAAGCATTCACCCTCCACCCCCATCATGGACCAATCAACTCTAGCTACCATGTTTTCTCCATGATGCTGACTTGAATTTCTCCTTAAACTGGGAATGCAAGTAAACCTCTCCTCCCTTATTCTTCTGGTTTGTCACAGACACAAGTGAAGTAACTCATTTGAGTAGTCAGGCCTTGAGGTTACTCCTATTCCAATGTAAGATATAGGTCTCTAAACCTTTGATATCCACCTTTGAGGGCATTCTGGCACTTCTGCCGAGGGATCAATGATGCTAAATCTGAGGTTCAGAGATACAGTCTCTGAGAGTTCTTTCCTAGGCCCATCTGAAAACTGTCAGAACAATTGATTAAAGTTGTCTGTCACTAGGTCATCTTTATTATTAGTTGTAAGTACCTATTAACTTCCCTTGGATCTGAAAAATCACTTCAGTTGCCTCTTGGCCATACATGTAGTGAAGAATCGTATTTACATAATGCTTTAGAGTTTTTGTATATCATCAGTAGCTTATATTGTTGCTATTAATCTACATTATATTTCTCTTTTAAAAAATTATGTTTTTATCTTATGTGCATGAGAGATTTGTCTGCATATATGCAAATTGCTCTGTGAGTAAAGTGCCTGTGAATCTCAGAGGGGAGCACAGGATTGTTCCCTTGAATTGCCCAAGGCTGTAAACCATAAGGGTGCAGGGAAGTAAACCTGGGTCCTTTGCAACAGCAATGAGTGGACCTAATCTCAAAGCAATCTCTCCATTCCCCCTGCATTATATTTTATTATAACTTATAGTAACATAAGCTTGCCAGTTTTCTCACAGGTATTCTGGGGACAAACACTTCATACTGGTTAGTAAATAGCAAGTACTGCTCTAAAAGATGTAGGTATTTTGATTAATTATTCTTCATAACAGTTCTGAGAGAGGTCCTATTTAATACACCATTTATAGATGATGGAGCTAAGGCCAGAAAGGTTATAAAACTTGAGAAAAATCACATACCTAAAGTGTAGTATTGATTCAAAACTGTGGTCTTTTGGGCTGAGGACCCAATCCTTGCTCTGCACCATTGTATGAAAGATGTAGCTGTCTAGACAGTAGGTCACATTTCGTCTTTTGGTGTTTTCAGAAACTTCATGTCTTCTGAATATTAACAATTTTCCATGCACAAGGTGTTTCAGAGGCCAGAGTTTGATAACCACAGCTCCATAATCCACTTATAGATAAATACTAGTTTTTCATTTTTTCTTTCCCTTATTAATGTCTTACAAAATTACAGTATGTGGTTTTTCATATTTTTGATCTGACCCAATGCCTTAATTTTAATATATGACCCCTATATTAGCAACATCAGCACTGAATTGCTTTAGAAAGAGTGTACTTATCCATTTTCTTGTTATATAGCTCTTATACTAGTGATCAAGAAAACAGCAATATTTGTTTATTCCTCTCTCCTTGCGCAGAGCAGTCACCTCTAGACACTTTCTGTCAAATCAAACTCAGTATTAAATGGCTCTCTCTCTTGAATGAGTCATCAGACATCATTTACACCTGCCCCCTACTGAGTCACACTGCACCTAGCCCCCTCCTTAGAAACATTTGATAAAGAGGACCTTTCTCTCTCATTTGTTTCCATTGAACTTATTACTCTATATCCATAGTAGGATAGGAAGTGAAAGAATAAAAGACTTTGTGTCTTCAAACTGAGTTAGCAAGCTCACAACTGCCTGCTACAATTCATGCCGATGGATAAGTTGCAGCTAATTCCAAGGAAGGTAAAACTTGTCATTTTCCCCTCAGCCCCATTACAATGTCTGTAATGCCTTTCTTCTGGTTTAAATTCTTCCACAAATCTACGTTCCTTTTCAGATTAGATAAATAAATTTCCCTATTTGTTTCCACCAAACTTAATTCTCTTTTTTAAACTTTAAAAATGCAAACACAGCTAGTAAAAGAATATTGGCAGTGAGAGAATGTAATAAATATTATAGTTCCATATAAATACTTGCTAACTGTTGGAGCAATAGTGCTAGATTGAGATGAAGAATCTAACTTGTAATTTGCCAACTCCAAGAATATTAATGAGGGGATTGTTGTAGAATTTAGCATTTGAGTTAGAACCAGAAGGTTACCACATATTAAGAGTTTCATGTGTATAAGCACAGTATAAATTCACACTCTCCTCCCCAAATTATCATGTCCTAAACACTTCATGTTTACAATGTTGTCATAGCCTGGTTTTCAAATGTTCAAATATATAAGCATAACATAAAGTATTATTCATATTTTATTTTACTAATAGTATGTGGTCTCCAGAAGCCGTTCTTTGTCCAACTTACTTTTCCTATGTCTAATTTACTGTGTTATGATTTAAAATCTACTCATATGTCAACTTTTTTAAAGTCCTGGGCCAATGATGAATAAAACCTGATTGAGACCCTTGAAAAAACACATAGTAGAGTACAAAATTGTCAACCGGTTGTATCAGATGGGCCTGTATAAAGATACTATAATCAAACCATTCATTTATTTACCTCAAAAATGGCATTTTCTATAATTCAAAATGCTCACAGCCACATTGGGATAGGAATCACAAAGAGAGAACAAATAACCTCAAAGAAAAAAGCAAACTAACCACCACCAACAACAAAAAACCTGAATGTACTGAGGAGTGATAAATGAAATAGAATTTGAATAATTACTTTAAATTTTTGAAGAATTAAATTAGCGGGGATGGTTTGCTTCTTTTGGGCTTTTGTTTGGTGGTTTGCAAAGATGCCATGGAAGCCGGTGTTTTGGCATCTCAGTGCAGTCAGTTCTGTGAATCCATGTACAATGGAGGCAGCAAAGCTGGAAGCAGCTTGAGGCTTTGGACTGGAAATGAAAGTGAACACTGGCCACTGACACACATCTTATCAGCTCATCAACAGCCTTCTCGAAAGTGCTAATTACTTACTGAGACACTGTTCAGACAGAGGATAAAATGCAGGAGGCAGGGAAGTGCCCATGGGATGTTTGTTAATGTTTAATAACCAGCTTTCTGGCAATGGGAATGGGGACAGAATCCTTGAATGTAGATTTTGACAATGTCCATATCTACGGCTGATTTCAAGCTACTAAGCTGCTGGCACAGGCATCAACCTGGAAGGAGATAAACGCCTTCTGCTTGGGAGTGGATCCAGTGGGAGCAGAGCCCAGTACATTTGGAGCAGAGATTATGTTTCCTAAAAATAGTGAGATAATGACCATTATGAACCCTGCTTAAGATTTGCATGTTGAGGTGCTCTATATGAGGAAATCCGTCTTAAACGTCTTGTCAGGTTTATGACATTTGCAAAATCTTCTCATCTGAAATATCTACATAATCATCACTGTCTACAAGTATGGGGATAATGTGGTGGTTAATATTGACTGCCACTTTTTTAGGATTTAGAACTGCCTAATAGACAAGACTCAGGGTATGTCTGGGAGGCAGATTCTAGACAGAGTTAGTTGAGATTGGATGAGCCACCCTAAATGTGAGCAGAACCATTCTATAGGTTGTGATCCCAGACTGAACAAAAAGTGGAAAGCATGCTAAACATTCAGCATTCATCGCTCTCTAGTTCTAAAGGTGGATACAGTGTGACAAGCTGTCCCAAGCTCCTCCATGACTTCTAGTCATGATGGTCTGTATGCTAGAACTTTGGCCCCAGATAAAACCCTCCTTCCTGAAGCTGACTTTTAAAGGTAGTTTGTTCCATCAATGAAAAAAAATAATACAATTCCCTCAAATTATTTGTAACAAGAGTGGAAAACTATTTCTTTACGTTTTCATATGACATGGATTTTACATGCCCCTGGTTTATATAGTTAACATCTTTTTAAAAGAAATTGTTAATATCTTGTACTTAAAATAAATGGAAGGTTTATTTCAACTTTCCATGACTGTTTTGGTGTCTAGAGCTGGTTGGTAAAGAAAGTAATTGTTAATTATAACAAGAATTAATAAAAGGACCCAGGGACTGGTTTAGGGTTCAAACTTCAAGCTGAATATCAGACAAGCAAAGCACCTGGCGACCAGTTTCTTACCTCTACCTCAGGATGAATGAACTGATCCTGTCTCCATGAGCTCTCACCAAGCCTCAGACTGTAACCTCTCCTCAGCATGACTGGGGAATGAATGCCTCCTACTGAATACTGAAGACTCTGCTTCTATCTTTTATACACCTATAGTGCTGGATTAAAGGTGTGTGATCTAATTCAATCTCTTGTATCCCTGGGTGGAGTTGAACTCAGAGAGATCACTCTACCTCTTACTCCTGAGTTCTAAGATTAAAGGTGTGTACCACCACCTCTTAGCTTCTGGTTGCTGAGATTAAAGGTGTGTGCCTGGCTTCTATGTCTTGTGGCTGACTTTGCTTTCTGAATCCTCAAGCAAGCTTTACTAAATCATAAATAATATATCACCACAGTTAATTCCTTGTATATAGCTTTTAGAAGTCTGAAATTAAAAAAAAAAGATTCCTAAGAGCATCTTTCTGTTTTTTATTTTTTTAACTTTGCAGAAATTTAAATACAAATATGCTAATAACTAAAAGCCAATAGATGCTTATTTCTAACGTGTTAATTTGGACCAAGTTGAACAGAAACATAAGAGCTCTAACTGTTCTGATTGTCAACTAATCAGCTTAATCTTAGCTACCTCATTGAGATTGCTCACAATCCTGCAGCAGCCAGGGTACCTGTAGTCAGTTCAGGCTTCTTGTGTATCTAGATCTCACTGTGTAAATACCATTGTCATGAAAACTATTTTCAGTTGAGAAAAATGCTTTATTCTTTAGTTTTCTGCTAATGACTTCACTTCTGGGAAGAAACTGTTGTGCACATATCAGCTTTCTCCAGTTCCCACATCAAGACATTGTTCTCATTCATTCGGATTTGGTGCTCTCCAGATTCTTCTTGGTTCCCATCAATGCCCATTTGTATATCCAAAAAAACTCACACATGCTGCCATTAAATCTGCTCTGAACCAGTGCCTTTGTTTTAGAACCTGCCCCAATTTTGAAAGGGTGTAATCTGAATAATGTCGTTTTCTTTTGTGTCCCATCTGCCACATCTGTAAATGTTTAAATGCCCTTTTAGGTTTCTTTTAAAGACACAGAGCTATTGACACAATACCCAGTGTTTTATGACCCTAAAGCATCAGTGCCTTTTACAGACCATACTTTGCAAGCTCATGTTGCTCACCCGCTAAAGCCACTACTCATTTTCTGTACCTTTGTAGCCCACACTGACATCCTTCTCATATTCCTGCCTCTGTTTCTACTTTACTTGTTCAGCGGTGGTGTTTTAGGCTCGAGGATGTGCTGAGTACTTCTGTGGATTGGTTTTTAATCTCAGGAATGTAGCTGCTAAAATGGTTCTGCCTGTGACCACACCCACTGGCCTTGTGTAACTTGCAGGTGAACACCATTTAAGAGATGTGGAGTCCCCAAAGTGAAAGGGCCCTGGACCATGTGTGTTTCCATTTCTCGGCATGGGTCGCCTGTATATACTTCCAACACATTGTTATTGTTGAGAAGCAAGAGGCCACCCTGAGCAACACTGTCCTATTGTCCCAAGCCTATCTGTGCTTTCTCTTCATGTTTTATTTTTGTTTTCTAAGAATTGCTTGTTTCTCTCTCATCTTTAGCATTGTTTTCTTGCTGTTAATTTCTTTTTATTTTTTTAATTTCCCTTTTTTATTCTTCATGTCTTTCACATCATGCATCTCTTGCCCTTTCATTTCCCCATCCCTTTGCATCTGCCCTTTGCCCTTGTAACCTGTCCCAGCCCTGATATAATACAATTTTAGATAAAAATAAAATTAAAGAGGAAAAAGAAAAAGAAAAAAATCTGGGTACAGAGGCTGTAGTGTAACATAGTGAGTAACACGGTAAAACCTTTATCCATATATCTTTATGTGTAAGTATTCATTACAGAGAGTCATTGGTACCTTAGCAGAGACCTCTGGTGATGAGCCAGGGGCGGGGCCAGTTCTCCTGTATTCACATCCTCAGGGTTGTCTCTACCACACATACACCTTCCGGGTTACTTCTGCTTCTTTGCCCAGGGGAGGTATAGGGGCTACTCTCCAAAGTGCTGCAGTTGGAATAGCTTTCCTGCTCTCTTGACCTCAGGGTTGGCTCTACCATCTACTTCAGGAAGCAAGGGGGGAGGGGAGGAAGGGAGGAGCCAGGGGCATCCTCCCCACTCTCTAACCCCCATACAGCCATATGTCAAATGAGGGGTAGAACCAGATCTAGCTTTCTTAGGCCTGGCTCATCTGTGTCCCTACCAACAGGGTCAGCTCTGTGTGCTACCCAGAAAAGGGGCAGGGCCTGCATTCCTGAGTGTTGGAGCTGGTAAAGAGGAGGGTCAGCTCCCATGCCAGCTGGGGTTGTAGGCAGAAAGTAGGAAGACATCTTTCCCTTGCCCCAAACCACCACACCTCACATGAGGGAGACAGTACACCTCTGCTGTTAATTCTTATCTGTGACTCTCTTCGATGCCATTCATAATTTCATGTACCCAGGCATTGGACAAAGTCCTTCTCAAAGCTCACTTTTCCATTTTATTCACTTGCATGCTTCAACTACAAACATCGCTTCTGCCTTATCTTTAAATAGGCTCCCAGATGAAAAGCTGTCTGGATTCTGGGGAAATATAAATGGGATTTAAAGGAAACATAACTGTGTTTCAAACTCTTTTACTCCTGACTCTGACAATGAACACATACCAGCAGTCATTACTGAGCTCATTTTCACAATGTGGGGATACAAAGGGTGCCACACCCTTGCATATTTAATCTCTCATCTACTATTCATGCTGGAAGAAGTTTCCTTTCTTTTCTTGACTCTACTTTTCCTTCCTTCCTCCCTCCCTCCCTTCATTCCTTCTTCCCTTCATTACTTCTTTCTCTTCCTATATATATATATATATATATATATATATATAATATATATATATATATATATTATTCCATCCCTAACTGGCTTCTCTAATGAATTGTTTCTGTATAATGCAATTGTATTGCACTTAACAAATGTCTTAGAAAATGAGTTTAAAGGTAGAATGAAATATTTTGTCCCATGGTTTTCAAAGTTTCAACCCTGGTCATCTAGATTTTCATTCCTAGGTAGTGAGGAGGCACAATGTAAAGGTATATAGAAAAACAATGTATTCCATATATGGAATTCAGAGGAAGAGAGGAAGAGAAAGACAGAAAGGGAATGGGAAAATATTATTGTCAAAGCCACTCATTGAGTAAACTGTTTCCTCCAGCTAGCCCAAACCTCTTTTTTTTAAAAAAAAAATTTAATATTTTATTTATTTTTACATGCACTGGTATTTTGCATTAATCTTTGTCAGTATGTCAAATTCCTCAGAACTGGAGCTATATTTTGAGCTGACATGAGGGTGCTGGAAATTGAACCCATGTCCTTTGGAAGGGCAACCAGTGCTCTTAACCACTGAGCCAGACCTCTAGCCCTAGCCTAAATCTCTTAAAAGCTTTACCAACTACCAAATTAGTATTTCCAGAGTAAGAATCCCAAGTAAGGATCTGCTGGGAACATTTAAGATTCAAACTGTAACATTAATGTTCTAAAGCACACATAAGTTCATAGCTCCTACATAATGCAAAAGAAAAACTGATTGTTAAAAAGGACTTTAGAAATATCTTTCTTTGTACTTAAAGGCTAATGTCTCCTTATCCAAGTCAATCTCACAATTTTACCCATGTTGCTATATTTTCATAGTTGTTCATTCCTTCATTCACTCTATCGAGATCACTGTGCTGGAAATACAAATTTAAAAAAAAATATGAGTTATAATTCCTCTTGATTTATTGTACACAGGAAATGAGTATGCAATACAGTAAGGACTATGTTTTAAATTGCTAATGGGACATGGAAGAAAGACACCCAGAAGCCAGGTGGCAGAGCACATGATCTCATTGAATGAATGATAGATATATTTATGTCTTGCATAGCATCAAACAGTGAAAACTGCCTGCTTTTCGAAAAAGGCCTATGACTGAAGGAGATACACCATATTAATATGCTGATAACATTCTTTACATCTAAGGTATTTGTTGAATAGATGAATAAAACCTATTATTTTAATTGTTCTATTTAGTGGAAGAGCATAATCAAAAGTAATTTTGTCCTCTGCCTCATCCTGAGAATGCAGTAAGCTTTTAACTCCACTGTATATTGCTATGTTAGTGGCTTTTCAAAGTTTAGTAGATTAAAAACTGCTACAGTCAGATGTGTATTTTGACTCTGGATAAAAGGAGTCAAAAGCAATCTAATTTGATTATTAGCATCATGCTTTAGGTGATTGGATGCCTCTTGATCAGAAGAGAGGAATTAAGTTGATTTGACAGCCCTCCAATTTTGCTTTTACTTTTATTGATTCAATGAATTCAAGTTCCTCTGTTCAAGGCTTGCTCTTGAGAAAGGCAATGATGGGCACATGTGGCCTAATCACATTTCATTGTCCGTCTTCTGTGTGTAATGATAAATTTCACTACTCAGATCAATTCTGGCCCAATTTCCTCTAATAGAATGCGACCCAAAGAACACTGTTAGATTCAAAGCAGTTTCTTTTACGGAATGCATTAAAAAGGGAAAAGGGGGTGCAGGCATATTGCTTTATCATTTTGGTTTAGATTTTATTTGAAGGATACCATCAAAATAAGCAGGACTTAGAGGAGTGAGTGGGAAACTAAGTCGAGAGAAAGAAGTGGTCCAGGGAATTCCATGGATTTAACAACTGAACATATCATCAAACCCAACCTCTTTATTTTCACACAGTGAGAGGCCTGGAATAACATGAACTAAGGTTCTATGTTGATTCCAATTATCTTTTACTACTTTTCATACAAGGAGTGCTTTCTTTAAAATTGCAGTTGCAAATGAATGGTATAGGATTTCCTAGAATACATAGCCAAATTTTGCAATGTTTTCTGCATTTAAATGTTTCTTAGAGCTACTTTTTCAGGGTTTGTATTTTTCATTATTTTATTCTTTCAATTAACAAATTAAAAGCACAATTTACTGCCAAAGTGTGGAGTAGATTGTTTGAATTAATACTGTGTATGTTCACAGAAGTCAATTATATTTGTATGATTTGGAGACTGTGGTGAACTGGACCTAGAATGATGCAATTAAACTCATTCTAACCTGTGTATCAAGAGAATTACTTAAGTATCAAGGAATTAACTCTGGGAAATGAGTTTCATTTACAGTACATAATTCTAGGGACATGTAAACATGGGATGAAATCAAATGAGGGTTCAGGTACAAAGACAGACATTCATTCACATACATTAGTTAACATATTATTTAGTGAGTGTTGATTATATATATTAAGAGAGAAAAAGAATGAGAAATAACTAATTTGGGCTGATTTAAAAAATCTTGATGTAGGTTTTGTATCATGCTAATAATATTAAATGAACATTTTTCTCAAAAGCAAAATTTGAGTTAAAAATCATAAAGAAACTTGTCCCAACCTGCAGGATGTCAACCTGGGGCAAGAGAGTCGGGGATAGGGAATGGGGACAAGAGACACAGAAAGAACAGCCACAAGACAGCATTCTAATGTAGTGGCAAACTTTATTTTTCTCAGGCTAGCTTATATAGTCAGTAGAGCAGAATATGGGTAGGGGTAGCATGGGTTGTTTGTCAGCCAGGTGTTAGTGTAGGCAAGATATTAGGAAGCCACAAAGAGGATGTTTGGCAGAGTAAAGAGTTCATGAGTAAGAGGTCCAGGAAGGGTTGCGTAGGTGACTGAGCCTGTGGGTGGAGGACTGGGTCAAGTTGTTTCTTTTCTTGATCTGAGTAAAGTTTAATATGCTACTATGTGGCCGGCCAAGAATGGCCTAGTATCTCCTGCCAAGCCTTGAGATCTTTGGCTCCCAACAGAAACTGATCTACTCTAAGAAAAGCTATATGTACAGAGTGAAAAGAAATAAAAAAGAAAGAGAATGACATGATAATTTTAAAAGAAGAAAATCAGACTTCAATAAATCCTGGGCAAAACACTGAATTAAAGATAATATATGGACCTGAACTAATTTAGTATTTTCTTAAATTAGAATTTCATTAAAAATGAAACTCAAAGTAATTCAATTATATATGCCACAGGTAGTTTTAAAACATAGTCTTACAGTTGTGTTTAGATAATGACCAATGTATCTCCTCAACATCAATCATTTCTTCATGGGGAGACTATTTGAAAGATTTCTTTCTAACTCTCCAATAAACACATTGAATTCCTCTTATCCATGTTCCCCTACTGTACAATAGCACACCTCAACTCCTTATTTTCAACAATTTATACTAACTGCATCTCAGTATCCATTGATCAAACTTTCCCTATTCTTCTCCACCCTTAGCCTCTGATTACTACTATTTTACTCTCAATTTCTAAGAAATCAACTCTTGGTTGTCATATTAGTGAGATCCCATATCTCACGTACTAGTGAGCTCAACTTGTCTTTTTATGTGGCTTGTATTAATTATCTTGATTTCCAAGTTATCCATCCACACTATTGCAATTAAAGGACATCATTATTATTTTTACAGCCAACTAATATTACATTGTGTATATTTGACACATCCATCCATTCATCAGTTAGGGAATATGTCAATTTGTATTTTCTTAGTTACTGCTTGGTGACACTATTTCTGAAGAGATAAGAACAAACATTCACTCAACCCAAATACAGAATCAACAACAAGGGACTGATGCAATGATTCCACCAAAGTCTAAGGTGATGATCCAATCAGTCTTATTGGCTCACTAAAAGTAGAATGGATGAGATTGTTTATAGGAATGGCAATGACTCAAATCCAGGTTCCTCAGCCCAACAGACACATAACAGCTCATGAAGGCTGGAAATCTGAAACATACAGCCTAATGTGCAGGCTGCTCAATGGGTTAGAGAGTGGCCCTTAGAGGCAGTTGGTCTCTGCATCTTCTGAGCCGCTGGGCTTGTTTGAGAGTCTCTCAGCTGTACTCACTGATTTTTTTATATGCCCTGTGAGCTAAGGGCCTAGAGAAGCCAGTCAGTTTCAGAACTTTCTAAAGCCATTGCCTTGTTTATTTCTGAGCTAAAGGGGCTTTCCTGACAGGGGACGGGGAGGGGGGGGGCTTTTCACCTCTCCCTGATAGGATATCTTGTATCTTATAGCCTGATCTCCAAGAACTTGTTTTTATATCAAACGAAATTGTCATACAGCAGCAATTTTGAAGAGTGTTGTAGTAAACATGAAAGATTCCACATGTTCTTGGAGGGAAAAAGTGCCAATATAGTTAAAATGTCTATTCTGCTTGTTTTAGTCACTTTTCGTGTTGCTATCATAATGTACCCTGACAAAAGCAACTTATGAGAAAAAAATTTCTTTTGGCACACAGTTCCTGAGTTCAGTTTATCATAGCTGGAGAAGTCATGGCTATAGGTGTAACATGAATAATAAAAATCCAGAGACAGATAATGCAGTTCAAGCTGAAGATCAGAGAAGCAAAGCGGCTGAACAATCAGAGAGCTCCCACTTCTACCAATACAGAAGGGGTGACCACTGAACCCCTGATCAAATCTCTAGACTTCACTGCTACTCACCAAATCTAAGATTGCTCCCGAGACTACACTGAGCTCCTTATACTCTCTCTAGTGCTGGAATTAAAGTTATGAGCTCTGTTTCTTTTTTAGACTCACTCACTCTCATGTAGCCCAGAGTGGCCTTGAACCCACAGAAATCCATCTGCCTCTGTTTCTTGAGTCCTGGGTGTGTGAGACCACTGCTGAACTCCTATGACTGTAGGTAGCTTTGCATTCTGATCTCCTTGCAAGAGTTATTAGATCGCAAACAATAAATTACCACATGTTGGTACTTGATATAATTGTGTACATTGTTTCTTTTGTAAAGAGGCTCCTGTCCCTCTTTCCTTATTCAGTCCAGGACAAAGTTCAGGAAATGGTGCCATTCACTTTTCGGGTGGATTTTTACCTCAATTAACCTACTCCGGACTATGAGGACAGCCACACTTAGAAGGCCTTTTCCTAGGTCCAGACACATTGACAATGAATAGGAAATAAACCAACACATTCCCCCAAGATAACTGGCAAATTCTGCATGACCTCAATCAAAAACCCAATATTTTCTATAGAAGTAGAAAAGCTTATTTCTTCAACATGAGTATGGAACCCTAAACCTAAATATTAAAATAACCAACAAAAAACTAATAATCAAAGCGCTTTTAAAAAACAAAGCCAAAAGAAGAAAAAAAGAGGTAGTTTGATTATGAATCATTTCATTTTAAAACATATTAAAAGATATTGCAATGTTGTCATATAAGTACACAGAGGAGCAGAATAAAGAACTAGAAGGGAACCCATAAATTTATGGCCAACTGATTTCAGCAAAACCGGTTATTTAGAAGCACAGGCATTAGGTAAAGGGCAACTTCTACAAATACTGCTGGAACATGGGATATCCACATTGATAAGGAAGAAAGTACCCATCACTTATCAGTCACAAAAAACTAAAACTTCCAAAAGGGCTAGGTACCAGATGGGTTAAGGATGTATTTCAGTTGGTAGTGTGCTTGCCTAGCAGGCAGAAAGCCTTGATACCTAACACCACATAAACTAGGCCTGGTGGTTAATGCCTGCTATTTACTGCAATTTACCTAGAACAGAGGAAGTAACTTCAAAGGCTGTGAAACATCATTGGCGGCATAGTAAGTTTAAAGCAAGCTTGGCATAAATGAAGCTCTCTATAAAGAAAATATTTAAAATACGGCAAAGTCTGTGGCTCACTAGCAGAAAACATACCTAGGGTTTAAGCATAGCAACTATCACTATAAAATTGTTAAAAGAAAAAAATGAGGGAAAGGCTTCAAAACATGGATATGGTTAAGAAATTTTGGATGGACCCCAAAAGACAGAAAACAAAATAAAATAAACAAAAGTTATGTGACACTACAACGTCTACAAAACCCAATAGCAAGGTTGGATAAATGGCAAGGTGGATAAAGAGCTTGCTGCACAATTATGACACCTGAGCTCAGATCTCCAGAATTCACATAAATGCTGGGCCTAGTTGCCCACATCTGCAACGTTAGTGCGTGGAGCTATGTTAGGACAGAGATAGACACAGTCTTGCCAAAGATAGTTTTAGTTCAGTGAGAGAAGTTGTCTCAAAAAATAAGATGGAGAGCAACAGATGATACAACAGATGTTCACATCTAGACTCCATACACGCACTGCTGTGCAAACACTTGCACACATCTGTACATATCAGATTCATGTACACATCTTGCTGAAATATATTAAAGACACCATATAATAGGCAAGCAATTCAAACATATATAAACCAATGATAGAATAATGACACTCTTGATCACTAATAAGCAGGGAAACATAACCCCCCTAAAGACACTGCCTCATCCTGATTGACATAGTTGTCTCAAAACACTGAAGGTAAAAAGAAAAAAAAGTGCTGGTGTACATGAGAAAAAAGTCATCAACATTCTTACTAGGTATACAAATCAGGATAGTCACTGTGAGTTACACTGGGGAGGTCCCTAATAAAATAAATAAAACTATCATTATTCTGGTAAGTATTGAAAGGAAGTGATGTCCATCAGTTAAGTGTCATTGTAATTCTGTGTTTATTGTTGGTTTTTGGTTTTCTAACCCTGAGCCTGATAGTGAAATTGTTTTTCAAATGATGATATTTTAAAGCTATCTCACTGATCTGTCACCTTTCAGCTATTGCTCAAGATAAAACACTCTGCCTCTTTGATACAGTACAGAAAGTTGAGAGTTTGTGAAAATTAGCAAAAGCTCAAACTTACCCAGAAACCCTCGATACATCCCACATTTGCAGTAATCTACAGTGATTTATAACTAGCGATTTTGTTGAGCATTTGTGGTCTATCCCAACGCAATTTAAACAGAAGCCAATAGAAGCTACCCATGCCTTCTCTAGAGGAGCAGGACTGGAAAATTGATGGTGGGAATGAAACTGGGAAGAGATTTTAAAAGTTGATGGAGGAATTTTTATCATCTTTGAAGACTTTGGTGAAAATATTCAAAGTTCTCCTAATGGTGTCTCTTATAAATATTTATGGTTATTTAAAAATATTACAACAATATTTACTTGATATTACAAATTTAGAACATATAAATATTAAGGATTAAAATATTAATGCCTGTATTAAAAATATTTGGTGAGAGTGAATTGAAATTCCTTGCATTTTCTTCTAATTGTTCATGGTGATATGTATGCTAAAGACATCCTGCTCTGCTCTTGCAAATTTTCCAAGTGTGTATTAATCTTCAGCACTTGTGTTTTCAATGTAATGAAATTTCCTAAGTCATCTTGTATGTCAACAAGTTTTTCTTGACTGAGTTTCTCTCTGTATGCATTCAGAGTCCCTCAGAGCACAACAGTGTCAACACACACACACACACACACACACACACACACACACACACACTGGAGGGAGGGAGAGAGAGAGAGAGAGTGAGAGAGAGAGAGAGAGAGAGAGAGAGAGAGAAAGAGAGAGCTTTTGCTTCTTAAACTCTCGATACAATTTGAATTTCACCTTGTCTCATTACTTTGTCTTGCTGTCACTGCTTTCACCTTTGGTGAGCAATATTCTTTATCAATTATCCAATTGTAAAATTGTATGCAGAATTCTTGGGGAAAGAAAAGGCCTCAGCACAAACATCAGACTCTCTCTTTGTCTGAAGTCACAGATGCGGAGTAAACAATCACAGAGAAACTTTGGAGGAACAGACAGGGCTGTCATTGACTAGGAAACAAATCTGTTACTTCTGTACTGACCAGCAGGATGAGGAGAAGGAGCAAGGAGTTTTTTACTTCATGAATTTACTTCAAGTAAATATACAGCAGTGGCAATATTTGAATTGTATTACTGTGGATTGCGGCTATTTTCATTAAGAATCCTTCGAAAAGCAGAGCATAAGGGTGTGATGGTGAGGGCATTGACTATATAGGATTTCAACTGTGTGATTAATGAATGCAGAGAAGTCCCCTGATCTGCTGAAAGCCAAAAGAGGCAACAGTGTGATGATGCACTCTCTGACCAAAGGTCCAAATGTAGGAGCTTCCATGTTTCATGAAAGGAGAAGACAAATACCCCAGAGTTCAAGAATTTTCATTTCCTGTGTTGTCTTTCTCCTTGGACTTTGGTGAATTGTTGGTGGTATGCATCTGCACATGGTTGACTGCAAACTTGTTGCTCAGTGTATTGAATCAAATCTTAAATTTTTCCAGAAACATCCTCACAGACATACCCAGGAATAGTGTTATTCTAGCTAGTTGGGGACCCTTAGCACAATCAAATTGACAGATAAAATTAACTAACATTGTAAGTTAAATTTGTATATTTGGAAGCATACAAAATAAGAAACACATTTATACACATACACTATCACTTTGACATGTTCAATGTAGAATAAGATTAGATCATTTTACCCAGTTCTTGAATTAGAGACCTATTCTTTTTCTACAGTATAGTGAGCTGTTCTGTAGACATACTGAGGTATGAGTTCCTATGTAACAAGCTTCAATCAAAAGAAAATATGTAGGTCAGATCATTAAGAAATGACATCTAACAGTCCTAGAATTTTTAGCTTTGAAAGGACCTTTGAAGTGGCTTGTATTTCATATACAGCTAAGTTTCTTCCTGACTGTTCATGGTCCATAGTTAGCTATGTGTGAAAAACACTGTAAATGGCATGGGATTTCTTGCTCCTAATATTTATGCATCTTCATGTCAATTGCTTCAAAAAAACCTCAAATATATTTAATGAATAAAAATAATTTACTTGAAACTAATTATGGGGTTAAAATATCTTAAAAATATGGTCACTGCTCCCTTAAATATATGGAAGGTTGTTTTATAATGTTAAATATTACAATTTTTCAAATAATCACTTAGATCTTACTTTTTAAAATACAAGTTTTGGTAAACATGTAATTACATGTAACATAAATAATACTTGGCCGCTGTTTAACACCAAGTCCTCTATAAATATTTAATAGTGAATGTGCCTATTGACAAGATAAACTCAACTATAGAAATCTCACCAAGAATCATGTTGTTGGATGACATGAAATGTCTAATTTATGAGCTCAAATATCTAATCTCAGATACTGAATGAAAATGTCTGTTTCAACCTTGAATATGGTTAACAGATCTTTGGAGAGTCAATTATTGCTTTGTGTCCTTTTATATAAATTGAACTAGCCAAGATTGTGTTGTGATTTTTCCACTTTCTTGGTGTTAGTCTGAGTGTATAAAGTTAAATACCTTACATTGTAAGGAAGTCAAACCTACACAGACAATTATAAAGTTTTGTGGCATTTTTATACTGCATACACAAGATAATGTACAGCAACAGAAGCTTACTTCAATATTTCCCTCCTTACCTCCTCCCTTCCTTTTTCTCCCTTCTTTCCTTCCTCTTGCTTTCTTCCTTCTTTCCTTTCTGTCCTTTATTATTGAGACAGGAGTCTCATAATATCTTAACTAGATGGTCCCAAATACCTGAGTTTATTCCATCTTCATGCTTCCCCATAGATAGGACTACAATACACAGTACTGTGCATAGTTTATCTATTAGTACACATGCTACCAAATAGAGCCAGTTTATTGTGACATACTACAACCTAGTAATAAGGGATGCATTCTTTACTCTCTATGCTTAGGTTCTAGTTAAACAAAACAAGCAAACAAACAAAAGGACAACAGTAAATCTTACTTCAGGTGCAGCTCTTTTTATCTATTAGTGCTGGTGAGGTTAGAGCTGGGCCAGGAATGGTGTGAAGTCTTACAGACTGTACCGGTGTGACCACTTTTGCTGGATCAACACAGTTTTTCTTGAAGCAATATGCCAACCCCCAAAGTCATGTCTAAATAAGCATTTCTAGAGCATTCAAGTTCAGCACATTGGCATAAGGCTTTACCATAGGGATGCCTTTCTTTTATTAGGGGATAGAAATTGTCTCTTTTTTAGGTCAGGTAATTAATCCTCTCACCTTGGGGCCCATGGACTTTTTCTGCAGGTACATAGACAGCAAATATTTTAGACTTTGCAAAATACTTGGTCTAGATGGCAACTTCTCAGCTCTGCCCTTGCCATGCAAACACAACCAAAGACATTATGCAAATAGTAATTTTAAAATTTACTTTTGGGGCAAAAATAGGCAACAGACTAATAGATGTAGCATGCCAAACTTTGGTCTAACACATTCATTCTGTGTTGTTTCCTTTTTATTTACATGAAACACTTTGATTCTTGATATTTGAAAAAGAATAATGCTAGAGGAACATCATATTTTTCCCTTCATGCCTACATTTATTACAGAATAGACTCAAATATGACAGAAGCTGTATATATTCTTGGTGAATCCTAACTGCAGGGGCACATATCTATAAATCACTTTAGTCTCTGACAGAAAATGTAAATCTATGAAAGAAGACAGCAGGAAAAGTAGCAAATAATACATGAGTGTATAAAAAAACAGAAATATAAAAATCCACAGGATTTGGCCTTTAGGGAGTTTGGGGTGACCTTCTAGGAAGAGGTTTATGTAGAATCACTGAAGCCGAAACTAAAATGACAATAATAGACTGTACAAAATCTTACGTGGAACACAGATGTTTTTAAATGGATGTATCCCAAATAGTGTGTTTGTTGAATTCCATTTAGAGAATAACTCAAGTTAAATCCTATCAACACATTAGTAAACTGCATACAGTTGCTTCTTTCAGGATATTCCTCCTCAGTGAACTCACGGATATTGATTGAATTCCCATTGTCACATTTGAATTTAAAGTGGTGACCTATGATCTCCAATTGACTTCCTGACAATAATGATTAGGATGGCAGGGTGAGCAGCAGACATTTGCCTATAATCTGTATGTAGCAAAATCAATGGATTTTTTAATATAAATATATACATTAAACTTTTGTGATAATCCTTAAATTTAACAATAATATTCAGGCATTATTACCTTGTCTTAACAATAGGTTTTTTTTTTTTTTTTTGGTTTTTCGAGACAGGGTTTCTCTGTGGCTTTGGAGGCTGCCCTGGAACTAGCTCTTGTAGACCGGGCTGGTCTGGAACTCACAGAGATCTTCCTGCCTCTGTCTCCCGGTTGCTGGGATTAAAGGCATGTGCCACCACCGCCCGGCAACAATGGGTATTCTAAAATGAATTTTATACAAACAACCTTGACAGGTGGGAAATTTGTGCCAAACTAGATTTCTAGTCTTCTCAAGACAAACTGGTCTTTTTAACTTCAATTTAAAAATAGTAACAATATGAAGACAGAAACATTACAGCAAAGTCTTACATTCATCAGTGTTAATTACTTTGTTACAGTGACTATTTTATTTGTAAAACATTCTGTCTTTTTAGGATTAATTTGATCATGTTATCTACTTCCACATTTTTGCCACTCACAATATAAAAGTAGAGATGTTATTATTTTCTGTATCTGCTCACTCACACTGACAGATGTGACCATCTATTTTATCTTAATACTATTGAATGTCACATGGTTGATGGATTCCAGGTTTTTTTTAGTTGTAAAAAAATTGATACAAATGTAATGCAAGTTTTAAGTATAGGTTATATTTATGCAACATAAACATTAATATAAAAATAATTTATAAACAAATTTGGCATAAATATATTTTATTGTAAAAGAAATGATAGGTTGTAAAGATATATGAGGACAATGTTTTTCTTATTTGGAAGCATTTTAGAATATTTTCATGAAATTAAATTGTATTTGAATACATGTTCTGTGTATCTTGTTTTTCAATGATTTACTAAATATTTCCAGCATGTAGGAATAATTCAAATAAATTATGACTCATAACAGGTACCTACTTTTGTAATTTTTAACTCATTTACTTAGGAGAAATATTTTAAGAAATAGCAAGACATGACAATTTCTTTTTGTTAGATATATTAACAGTTAAGTATAGAATGATGGGGGGAAAAACAAGTTGTTCAGACAATGAGGTGTTAATGCAAATATTTGTTTCCATCACCTGAAAGGAAACTTTGAGTTTTCTGGGTCAATTAAAGATTGTTTTTACATATTATCTTACTGTTTTATTGCTGTGAAGAGACACCATGGCCAAGGAGGCTCTTACAAAAGAAAGCATCTAATTAGTGGCTTCTGTACAGTTTTCAAGAGTTCATCATCAGCACGTTGGGAAGCTGAGAGTTTTACATCCTGATTCAAATGCAGCAGGCAGAGAGAGACATCAGCCAGCATGTACTTGTGAAACCCCAAAACCCACTCCCAGTGACATCTATCCCCCTCAAGGCCACACCTATGCCAACAAGGCCACACCTATTCACCCTTCCCAAACAATTCCATTCACAGGTGATTCCACAGGTGACTCACCCACCATTCTATGTATGAGCCTATGGAGGTATTCTCATTCAAACCACTCATTCAAAGTCATAAGAACCCATCTGTTCTTGTTTGTTTGTTTTTGTTTTACTGTGCTCACAAAGAAATGTATGGTATATTAAAAAATCTGCAAGTGGTGTTTCTTGAAGTTCGTAGGAATCTGCTACATGCCATCTTTCCCCTATGTTTTATTCTTGGGAATGTAATATAGGGCATTGGGAATTTAAGAACACATAACCGAAGTTTCAGCCCATGTTGGCAAAATAAATGTCTTTTTTTAATGTCTGAAGATGATCAACTACCTTATAGCTTTTAAACATGTTTTATAACCAAATGTCCACTTTTTTGTCTACAAAATATTTTATTTCTACCTCCATGTAATCAACAAACATTATTTATGTTGATAACACTTGAGCCTATTCTACTCAAAGTGTGTAAATCTGTCATTAAAACAGAAAGGTGTTTCTCCCCAAGAAAGTAGACACATGATTGAGACACATATAAGAAAGAAGGTCCTAGAATTCATCATAACAAGTGGTTACTAGTTGCTATTTTTCTCTGCATTCCCAGATAATTTTCTGCTTTCCAATATTGGCTCCTGATATTTCTTGTACCAACACATGCTATTGAAGCAGCTAAAAAAGCACACATTGTTCTACCTAGATTATTATCCTAGCATGAGGATTTTAGGTATGTAAAGAGAGAAGAATCAATGCTTAATATAAATTTTCAGTGCCACAGGATTTTAACATGAAAGGTAATTATATACTATTGGTCAATAAGTTAAGCCAGGATAGAAATGATCACTTCTTTTAGCACTCCTGTGAGGAAATTTTATAACAAAGACAACAGTAGAGTTTTGTCTATAGATTGCTGCATCATTTTATTGTCAAGGTCTTGAAGGCTACAAAATAAGTAAAGAAAGTGGATGAGAGACACAGAAGCTGAGACCAAGGTGAAGGATGAGGATAATTGGAGAAAATAACTGACACTTGACTTTCTTCTCAATTCCTGTCCTTTAGACAGGTGCAGACAAAGGAGGTGCTCAGCTGAGAAAGAATAAAAAGACATGCTTTAACCCAGTAGGAATTTGGTTTGGGTCGATTTACAATGAACACACTTGAGTCTAGTGGATACTACCTTTTGAATATAGTAATTGAATGGCAGGTGACAATAAGCACAATTTAAAGAGACAGATATCAGGTCACAGAGGGAAGAGTAGTAAGTACCTGGTCACAGTAGGGAATTGAGACTGCAGTGAGAAAGGGGAAGTAGGCTTGGAATGGTGAAAGAGTCAGGAATGGGTCTTTTACCAATAGGGAGCAACTTGACAATATTTGTAGGCATTCAAGAGCTATGAGAAGCAGAGGGAAGACGGTCTATGGAAGACACAGCAGAGACAAAAGGAGTGCTAAGGCCAGAACCAAGCAAGTTGATGCTTTTTAGAAGCGAGAAAAATGAAGCCAACCAGAACAGTTTCTCGGCTGCCAGATCATGTCTTTGTTTTGTGATACTAGGCTTCAGATGAATTACAGGTTTCAGTTCTAAAATAGGAGAATGGTACAGGGTACCTGTAGATTTATGCTACTTTTGACTCCAACTGTGACTACTTTCACTTTATCTCAGAATGAAGTGTAACTTCAATTTTTTTTTTTTTTTTGGCACACATGTAGCCCCATGAGTTGAAATTAAAAATTAAAAATACTGAGATGTCATTTTTTACCCATCACCTTGGAACTCCTCAGACAGGGCATCTCCCACAGAAAGAAGTGTGATAGACAATGGCTATGAAATCTGTTGCTTCCAGAGCACAGCAACCTTAGAGGGCCACAGCCATGGTCCATGGCTCACTTCTAATTTGCTGAACTCTGTCTCAGTTATTATCTTTGTACTACTTGTCTGGAACATTTTTCTGAATCACTCTTTTGACACCTAAGGAATTATCATCATCGTTTTCAAATTCAGATAATATGTCACTTCTTTAAAGGAACTACATTTTACATCATCAAATAGTACTGGAAGTTTCCTCTTCCTTCTGCCTAGCGTCTTCTTCGAAATGATCACTGTAGCACTGTGCTGTCTGGAGTGTTGGTCCATTGTAGCACTGTACTCTTGAGTCTAGGTCCATTGTAGCGAGGTGCAGTCCTGACTGCTGTTGAGTGTTGGTCCGTTGTAGCACTGTGCTGCCTTGAGTGTTGGTTCATGTTCAGACTGGAGACTTCTGAAGAACAGACACATTGCTCAATTATCTGAAAATTTTCAGGACTCACTATGCATTTTATTATAAAGTAGATTGATGATGGACTATAAACAGACAAGAAAAACTCATTTTCGTTTATACACTATAGTATACAGGTCCATTGGGTGGATTGTTTTCTGCTACATAATGTTTTATAGAATTAGAAAACACGGAATATTAAACTCAATTTTTTGACCCTGACTATATTAGATGTATATTGGACATAATATGTAACATCATGAAGATTTTACAGAGTCTGCTGCATATGTTTTGTTCAGCAAAAAAGTTTCAAAAGTATTAAAGTAAAACTTAAATGAGACAATGAATTGTCATTTTCAAATGCATAGTGACTCCTAGGGAGAAATTGACTTTGCTGTGAACTATGAAAACAGTTGAGACAGAAAAGGAGGAGAAATGATTATGGGAAAAACAACCCAAAGGAATGACAGAAAAAAAAAAAAAACAGTATTGCAGGGCTTCACTGGGGGCTGTTGGCTTCAATTTGTGTCTCAATTTAAGGTCTAAACAGAGCCGTGTGTGTCCTTTCAAAATGCAAATGAATGGACAGTAGAGAGGAGCTGTGACTCCTGGGTGGCCTCTTGACAGACGCACTCTTAAAAGTGCATCTATGTGGACTGTTGTCTTCTGCAGTTTTGAGATCTTGGATACTATCCTGCAATTCAATAATGGCACTAGTTCTACTTTCAAATGAGAGTATACACTTACAGAAACACATGATCATTGGTACCACAAAGCTCTACCTTCCTCCCTTCCTCTACCATTTCTTCTCTGCACTTTCCTTCTCCCCCATTTCTCTTTATTTCCTTCCTTTTTCTTGGTTCTCTCCATCCTCTTACCCTCCTCTTTTCTTCCCTCCATTCCTTTATGCTTTCTGCAATGCTTCATCCTACCTTCTTTTCTTTTCTTTTTTCTTTTCTTTCTTTCTTCCTTTCCCCCCCTCCCTCCCTCTCTCCTTCCCTTTCCCCCTCCCTTCTTTCCCTTTGTTTTTCCTTTCTATCTTCTTTCTTTTCCTTCCTGTCTTTTCCCCTCCCTCTTCCATATTTTCTAAACCTTTCTTCCATCTATTAGTTTAGAATAAGTCTATGGTTCCCAGTTTTTAAAATAAATTTTCCAAAATAATCATCTATGATCCTATTTAAATATTTAGTATTCCACCTGCAACATACTTCTAACACACACTTTGTTGACTTTCTTAAAAGTCAACAAACTGAGCAGTCCAATAATGAGATTTTTAAGCAGTCTTTTGAAAGGTGAAAAGTGTTGCCATAATCAGGTAACTCAAAGGTGCATTTTCAAATGATCTCAAGCAAAATAATTTTCTCCTTTCATAAATGTTGGGGAAGCATTCTGTGCGAACTAGAAACTATTTAGAAAGTTTAACTCTTAATTAAGAGCTTCAAAACCTTCATCCTATTTTAATCTAGTTTATGTTAATATCACTTTGATATTCAGATAAATGATCTAATTATGAATCTTTTGAATTGTATAAAATAATTTCAGTCTACTTTTAATCAGTGCATTCCATGCATTTGTGTCTCTCTGCATATTCTCAAAGGTTCCTGCAGCTTTTTCAGATTTTTATCTCTGTTGGTTGACTCTGTCTTCTCCCATTGATGAACGTTCTCTGTCAACATTAATAATGCATTTCAAGGAACACTTTTGGATGTGGCTTAAGATCTAAATTAGTACCACATGTAGGTTTGGTCAGAAGTGAATAATTCATTTATAAAAAACAAAACAGTACAAAAAGTCCAAATAGTTATAGAAATTAACTACAAACACTATGGAATTTCAGTATTAAAAATAATAAGTTGTCTTTTTATTAACTTATTTGAAGGAGATAATTACCTCATTTTTTTCTCTTTTTGTTTCTACTCCTGATAATCAGTCGTATGTATTCAAAGTCAAGGACATGATTTTTAAACCTTCACTTTTAAAGTATGCTAGCTTGCTTCTCAGTTACACCTGGAGATGTAAAATGCCTGTATCAGTAGACCATAATGACTAAGAGGCAGCAAATAGAGAAGCCAGAAGGCTGGATTCCTTAATTAGATAAAGTGGGGATAATGTTTAAGTGACTGATTTAAAACTTTTAAAAGTTGTGAGATAGTATACTTTGAGTGTTCTCAAAATAAAAATGATGAATATGTGTGATATAACATGTTTATTGGTTTAATTTAGCCATGTCATTGTGAACATGCTGTATTGTGTATCAAATTGTGCATGACTTTGTTTATGAGCTAAATAAATGAATGGAAAAAAGAAAATGTCATGATAAATTCCATTATCTTACATAAATAATATCTGGTCCTGTTCTGTCAATATTAACTATCCCAACCAGTTATATATAATGTACAGAATTGCACATCCATTGACAGAAAGAACAGTCCTGATTGCTAGGAATTTTGACTGATTGCTAATGAGTATAATATTTCTTTGGAGAATGGTGATATATAATGGAATTTTAGATTATGTGAATTCTATCTGAGAAAAAAAACATGAAGTAAGAAAAAATGGCATTGGCTATCCTTCAGAACTCAGGTTCAAGATGGCAAATAATCAAAGTAGCTAAAATTTTGGCCAAAATTATCCAGTATAAAACATATGGTGATATTGCTAGTAGCAGTAACTGTTGAGGAGTATAGTTTCAGTCAGATACAGCACCCCTTCTCTACCAGAACTAGTCCCTCATCTTTTATTTTTGAAATAATGTTCATTTATTTATAATGCTTATGCATTTGATAAGTATTTTCTCTACTTTCATATTTTCTTTGAAAAATATATTTACTTTTATTTATGTGTACATATGTATATCTATGTGAGTGTATTTCATATGTGTGCAGATGCCCAACAGAGGTCAAAAGAAAGTATTAGATCCCCTGCTGCTGAAGTTATGGCAATTGTAAGCCACTGCGTGTGGGTGCTGGGAATCAAACTCAGGTTCTCTGGGAAGATCAGCAAATACCCTTAACTGCTGAGTCATCTCTCTCCCTGCCCCATAGATGAATTTTATTTAAGTATTGTAGCATTTACAGTATTGTGCTATTCTTTAGGGAAATAATGGCTTAGACCTAAATTTATGAGGCTACATTTAAATTACAGGATGCCAACCTGACAAGAAGGAGGGTGTTTATCTCATTTGCTTTTGGGCGTGGGGAGTTGTTTCCTATCATTCCTGAGATGTTATTTTGGAAGGAGATTTGGAAACAATTACAGGGGATCTTGACTTTTGATTTAAAGTACCATGAAGCCATGATGGAGGAAGGGGAAAGTCCATATTTAAAGGCCAGATATGGAAAATTCCTGGGATGGGCAGGTATCCTGGAAGAAATTACCTCACCAAAAATATCAGCTTAGTTTAGGTTGCTTTTGATCATGATTCTGACAGACAAAACTTCACTCTGATGATAAAAGCTACACAAGTATATTCCAGCTCAAAACATTAAGAACACTGAAACAGCAAAGAGATGAATGAATGGTAATATATTCATTATTTTTTTTCATTTATCCTATTTGTTGCTGTATGGTTTTGCTTTAAAATTATGAGTAAATGGAAATTTTTTCCACAAAAATACTTTGCATCTTTAAAATACATATAAAAATCTTATTATTCATAAAATTATTTTTTAAAAAACTAAATCCCTATGGATAAGGCAGTAATAATGTGTACTGAAATGTGGTAGCTTGCTTAAAAAATGGGATTTGAAATCAGTGCCTTATAGAATATTAACTTTCTGCAGCATCTACATATGTGCATAATTGATATGTGTTGAGGTTTAGCTGTTATACTCAGCAATGACAAATAGTAATTTATCTATAAGAACTTGAAAACATAGACTTGATAGTCTCTACATCATATTAATGAGTTCTCTATTTAAATGTAGCCTGGTTGTCATGAACTCATAGAATAAGAATTTA
This sequence comes from Cricetulus griseus, assembly GCF_003668045.3. Lineage (NCBI taxonomy): Eukaryota > Metazoa > Chordata > Mammalia > Rodentia > Cricetidae > Cricetulus > Cricetulus griseus. The sequence continues at coordinate 20,293,782 of NC_048597.1, forward strand.
ACTTTTCTACTTATATTGTGTGCAGGTATGGCTTTACACGAGGAGAGGACAGAGGAGAACTTAATGGGAGTTTATTTTCTATGTCAGACTTGGTGGCAAACATTCCACCCTCACAGTTATCTCTCCAGTCCAGAAGGAAAAATGTTAGCCAGAAGTGAAGAGGAATGATAAATTGATTATATTTTTTACGTTCATTTTTATTGTTATCCTTTTTTTTTTTTAATTTTCGAGACAGGGTTTTTCTGTGTAGCTTTGAAGCCTGTCCTGGTACTCTCTCTGGAGACCAGGCTGGCCTGTACTCACAGAGATCTGCCTGCCTCTGCCTCCTGAGTGCTGGGATTAAAGGCGTGCACCACCAACGCCTGGCTATTCTTTTTTATATTAATATACGATGAAATGGGTTCAACCGTGGTTTCCTTACCTCCTTTGCGCATGTGTAACTATGTGGATGGGGAAGGTGGGGGTGAGAGTATGTGCCCATGGTGGCTACATGTCAGCCTCCTGGTTTCCAACCTCCATTATTTTTAAGACTGGGTGTCTCATGGGAAACTTGGGCTCACAGATTATGATAGGGTGGCTGGCCATGGAGCCACAGAGATACTCCTTTCTCTGCATTGCACATCAATGAGGTTACAAGCACAGACATGACACTGGACTTTTAAAGTAAGCCTTAGGGACCAACGTATGCCCATCCGAAATCCAAGAGGAACATTTTACGAAATGAACCGTCTCTTATTTTACTGATGCACATTTTCATTTCCCTTCCCCAATTTCTTGCCACTTCCCGCTGCTCCTTTCTCCCACTCTAGCCCTCCTTCCTCTTTCATGCCGCATGTAATCTGTTAACCACATTTTTGCTCTCCAATCTTCCCATATATCCTTTTCTCACCCTGCACTGATGGACCGTGGTCAAGCTTTGTATTCTGTAACCATTCCCTCACCTTCTTCGTAGATGTCAAAGTTAAAATCTAGGATTCACACCCACTCCATTTTGAGAGAAGAAATTCAGACTCCAGTCCCTAGCACATAAAAGCAATCAGAATGTCCTTATATGGAGTGTTGTATGGTCAGTAACGGCCCCCTCAGAAGACTGAGATCTTTAAAGAAAACATAGTGATAGACATTGGCTGGGGTTGCCATTCTCAGATTGTTGAGAGCAGCTCTACTACATATTCAGCACATTGCTGACTCACAAAATAAGCACTGGATTCCAGTAGTCTTAATTATCACAGCATACTCTCCAACTCTGTTGCTCTTTGTATTAACTCTGGAAACAGTGCGTATTTATGTTTTGTTTAAAATGTATCTAATTAGTATGCATGCATGTATATGTGCATATGTATGTTTGTATGTGCACCCACATACCCATATGCATGTGCAAGTTCTACACCTGGTGCATGCAGGTCAAATGGAAACTGGCAGGAGTCTTTGTCTGTTTCCACCATGCAGCTTGTGGTGATGGAACTCAGGTGATCAGACTTGGTTGTAAGTGATTTTACATCCTGAGCTTAACCTGGAAACTGTTAAGTAAACGTTTTAAACTTGAGGAATCGGAATCAGATAAGAAATAGATTTATGAGTCTACTTAGTAACTATTAACTAACAGTTTACAACTCTAGCCTTTCTCAGTGCCTACCAAATGTGAGCTGAACAAATTTATGGCAGTAGAGATCTCTCATTCTGTTAAATACTAATGTGCAACAGGTGCCTTGAAGAATGCAAACAATATCCCTTACATTTTGATACCAGCCAGCCCACAGACAAATAAAGCATTTAGTTTATGTGATTTTGTTTATGAGATTCAGTTTCACTTCATCATGCATAGAGATGAAATGGCGTTTACAATCCATAGTTAATCAGAGGAGGCAGACATTTACCGCTTGTAAATGGTTAAAGACTAGACTCAGTGCAAGAAGCCTTCCCACACAGCCTTATTTGAATATTCCCCAAATGCCTTGCTGAAATTCTATTTACAAAGTTGCTAATACACTTTATATTAGGCTTTGTTCAAAATCAAGACTGGCAGGACCAACAAAATAGAACACACTCAGCACTTCCTGATGCCCGAATACATTTCTCTCTTACAGAGATGGAAAATGAAGGCATCAAAGGCTGGCATGCCCTTGGTAAGTCTAGCTCAGTAGCACATGTAACGCATTACTTGGCATTTATTGTAATACCTCCTTTCCTCCTATTCCTCACTGAAACCTAATTGTCCTTGGTCCAGGCTCTTGTCCTAAGGCATGTCCTGTGAAGATATTAGAAGTGTGTCATGGGAAAAGAATCTGATGGTACATTGTATACCAATAAAATTCTAGGGGGAATATGTAAATATGCTTAATGGCTTGGCTAGTGGTAAATTCTGTTCTCCTCTAGCAGACCATAACAAATCCTTTGAGAAATCAACACCCTTCCATGCTAAAGCATGCCCACTGCCCTGCAAATGTACCAGCACCCCAACATGGTTTTTTAAAGGGTACTACACATTGAAATTGCTCCCAAATTCAGATATGCACACACCTTTCTATTTGCAATTTTTTCCATGTGTGATGTTAAAATGAAATATAACAGAAGCATTAGAGCCACAGACAAGACTGGCCAGCAAAACATTGCTATTACTTAGTTATTTTGTTTTCATTCTGAACTCTATAAATTATTCACAGAGACCTCTGTGTGTGTGTGTGTGTGTGTGTGTGTGTGTGTGTGTGTGTGTGTGGTGTATGCCACCTTGACTATAACCTGAGTGTGAATGTAATAGTAGCTGTGGATAGTATAAATATGTGTATTAAGTACTTGTCTTGTGGGACATCAGTTGAGTTTTATGCTGTACCTGGCTCATTAAACCAAATTCTGGAATTTTATTTAATATTGGACTATAATCATAGATAAGAACTGTTGTTTTCCTGAAACCCAGGAGCCCAAAATCAAGTAAATTTTCAAGGTATTTTTTCTTGTTATTTGTTTGTTTGTTTCTGAGAGAGTGACTTTTGTAGCACAAGCTGACTTGAATTTCTATCTTTCTGCCTTCACCTCTCAACTGCTGGAATTATAGGCATGCCCCCACATCAGGTTTATGTTTTCTGGGGAATTGGGCTCTGCACATTGTGCATGCTAGGCAAAGAATCTGCCAACTGAGATACACCCCAGCCCAAGATTTGTAAAACAAACTACTGCTGAGAATTAGAGGGACAAAAGTCAAGCTTTCTGCAGGAAAGAGCTTTACTGTTTTTGTATCTCTGACGGTAACTTGGGGATTAATAAAATCATTTTCAATTCTTCCGAAATGATTTCAAAGCCAACTCTTTGTAGACATAAACCAATGTTTAAACAGAATTCAGCGATCCTAGGCACCTTTCTTCCTGGCTTCTAAGGCTTACATGTCCACTCGAGAATGCAGAATTCAGCATGCTTTTATCAGCAGTCTAGAACCTGGCCCAATTGGATAGTGGTTGAACATTCCCTAAAGAACTGAATGAATGAATGAGGTTTATAAATGGCCACAGGAAGCAGTATTGCCTGTTCAACTTTATGTGTAAACATTGTGATAAAGGCTCTAAATTAAAGGAGTTTAAAACATCTAATTGCCTCCATGAACACTTACACGTTTGAGTTGTTTCACACTAGGGATTGCTACCGTTAGGAGAGGATTATAAACTATACAGCAGATGATAACATATGAGGTATTATGCTGGATTTGTTATTATCCTCAATGGTAAAATGTAAAATTCCACTGATTTAACCTACAATAAATGTCAGTAGGTATGGTGACCATGGCCTCATCATTTGTTTCTTTTGCCCTCATTGCTTTAACAGAGCTCCAAATTGCTAAAAACTGCCCTTCTTGGCTTGAAAGGCAGACAATGTTTTCCTAAGTTTATCATCTTTGAATAATTCACTAAGGAGACATTGATGAGAACAGGGCTCACAAATCACAGCAACTCCAGTTTGAATGTCATAAATTTAGAAAGTTTGTCTGACTATGAATAGCCACATCTTGTTAAGAGACACAGGTCTGAAGAGAGCTAAGCATTCTGGATACAGTATAGTGGTAATAAGGCTTTACATTTACTGAGGGAGGGGGGAGAAATGCCCATTGGAAAAAGTACCCTTGCTTTTAAAAGATCAAATGTGGACATTATTGCCTGAGAATTGAAAATGATTGCTGACAACATTTTATTCACTTTTATTAAAAAAGAAAACACTGGCTATTTCCACTGGCAAGTGCCCTAGTAAATGATACAAAATACAATACACTGGGCAGGGCAGACAAGCTCAGCAAAGTATGAATACGTTTTCCAGGCATGTTTACTTTGCTTTGTTATGTTATCCCTCATTTCATTAGCTATTTAAGGATTCGTGCTCAAGCACTTATGCATTCCTTAAACTTGACACACCAGAAACTTCACGGAAGTGCAATGTGATAATTTTAGAAATAGAAAATTGGGGTAGGTATATTTTTACATAGCTTCTGTGACTTTTGCTTCACTCTTCCATGTACACACAATAGAAACAGTGAATATCAAACCTAATGCAAAATACTAATTCCTGTTACTAGATGACAACAGAGACAAGACAAGACATGTGAACGCATGCAATTCAGTGGGCCTGTCACCATACAGCTATTCTCGCTTTTAATATTCATCCCATTCATTTTCCAAGTTTTAACTGAGAAGTCTTTGGGATATTTTTTCTTAATATACCAACATAATTATGGTTAGACGTTAAAAGGTAACTCATAAATTTATCGTGACTATTGTAGTTGCTATCCAGTTTTTGAAAGAGGGTAAATTAAATTGTAAAAGTTGTACTAGCAAAATAACTGTTGAAATTTAACTTGTGTAAGGGTTTCCACTAAGTAAGAATTGAGGACTCAGTGTGTAGCATGATTAATAAAAGCCCAGAAACAGATATTGGGGTTCAAACTGAAATCAGAAAAGCAAAGCAGCCAACCACTAGAGAGTTTCTACCTCTACTTACTCTTAAGACCAAAGTGGGGTGACTCTGTCCTCAGTGTGACTGCAGACTGCAATGCTCTTCACCAAACCTCAGACTGCCCTGAGACTGCACAGAGCTCCTGCCTTATATTCCTCCCTAGTGATGGGATTAAATGTGTGCCATCCTACGCGCTGGGATCAAATATGTCAGTTCTATTTCTCTTTTATACTGATTCACTCTCATGTAGGCCAGGGTGCCCCTGAACTTGCAGAGATCCATCTTCCTCTGTCTCCTAAGTTCTGGGATTAAAGGTATGGCCACCACTGCCTGTCTTCTATGGCTAACTAGTGGTCTAATGTGTGTGTGTGTGTGTGTGTGTGTGTGTGTGTGTGTGTGTGTGTGTGTGTGTGTGTGTGTGTGACTAACAAGTGGCTTAGCTCTGCACTTGGATCTTCAGGCAAACAAAATACCACTACACTAGTGAGGCCAGAATGGTTGGACCTTCCCATACTAGTTCATGAATACACCTTAATATGATGGCATTACTATAGGCAGCTTTTTGAAGAGGAGGAGATAGATCCTAGAATCAAGTTCTTTATTAAATAGTTTAGTATTTACACTCAGGATACCTCAGAGGTCAGAGACATATCATAGTCCATATAGTTCTTGCCTATGAGAAAGGGGACCTAAGTTCAATTCCCAGAATCCAACCTTTAAAATCTGGCCACATTGCCACTTGAAATTTTGTGTTTAAAGGGAAGGGGGATGAGAGGTTTCTCTGACCTCCACATGCTGGCATACTCATGTGCATGCATGTACATGTACGCCTGTGTCCTGGGGACCCCATCCAGAATTGAGGGCCCTCTCACCCTTTTAATCATGAGAACCCAATAGTAAAATATCTCCTCTAAACCAGGAAGTGAAAACTTGGAAGACCCTGATGCTGAAGTAGGCTTTATCATGTACTTTTCACACCTTGGAAAAGTGAGGAAGAGATTATTTATTATTTATGTTATGCAATCTTGCGTTTTAAAACAGACTGAAGAGACTAGCTAGGCACTTTGGTATTTGGTTTGATATTTTCAATATAGAGAAATGGTACCTGTCACTCATTGTGTATTCATGGAAGAAAAATCAGAAAGTCCTCTCTCTTTGGAGCATGAGCAAACTGAATTTCAGAGCAATCTGTCAGACTAAAGGTGACACACAATAAATAGAAGAGAAGACATGGGGAAAAGTGTAGCTTTAGATTTTTAATACTTTAAAAAGAAAAGCAGTTATATACTTGTGTGCTTGTATATGTATTACACACATGTATTTATATATTATATAATATTTACTATATATTATTTTTATAACTTAAGCATTACATTGTATAAATATATATTAGAAAAGGCTGTAGACTTGATTAACATTAAAGACAATTCATAGAGTGAAAATTAGTCATATCGGCAAAGCAATGTTTAATTACAATCTAATTATTGAATACAAAACTGTATTTGAAGACTACTAATGTTCAGCCATTTTGTGTACAGCTTGCCTCCCATGTCATATAGCCACCAGGCAGCAGAGTTCACATTTGACATCGCTGAAATGTTAGTGGATCAATCATAATTCTTAGTTCAATGACCAAATTGTGATGTTAAGTCCTTACTAACAATTTTGGTCTACTATGCCACAAAAATATTTCACGTAGTGTTATCAAAGCAGAAGTTGATCAAACATCTGTCTATATTTTTATATACATATGTGAAAAATTCAGAATTGTAACTTCTATATGTGTCTTAAATGATGTCAAATAAATAGGGGTGAGTCAAGAACCATATTGTCATTCACCCTGGGAAACTGAGTGCCTCCAGTGGGTACCACTAATTGCTTTTGGTAATTATTGTGAATTCTCAAGTTTATTTAATATCCAAAATCAAAAATAAATACCTGGCATTTCAACACTATTCATCAAAAAACAATCAATGCATGTTAGACAGTCTTCTCACTTCTACATACATACATCTCAACTTTTTCTTTATTAATTTTTATTGAAAATAATTTACTTTCATACAATATATTCTGGTCACAGTTTCCACTCCCCCAAGGACCCCCCAGATCTTTCTCACCTTCCTACCTACCCAACTCCATATCTTCTTTGTCTCTTAAAAAAAAAACTAATTGGATTCAACAACTGAGAGTCTACCAAAGAAAAATAAGATTTAACTTTTATCCACTATTTTCATTAATTACAAATTCCACATTTCTGATGAGTTTGTTTTTAAATCCCTTCTTCAGTTTAACTTTATCCAACAACACAAGGAACTGTTGACTTGGTAGTCTTCCAATAAGAAATGGGTTTTATTGTATTCATTTGTGTATGGCATGCTACTCTGCATCTGGTCCCACCCCACACTATGTATTCACTGACTTCCTTTTATTTGGATGGACCCAAGTCTGTTGGGCTTTTCATCTTCAAAGCCCCTCTTCTCCATCAGATGTGACTATCTCGAGTTATTTGGTAATATAAACTTCAAATGCAAAACATCACTTAAAAAATTACAACCGAAGTCTATCCTTGCTGTGAATGCACAGCTGTTTCCTCCACGCTGCTTCCTTTTACTGTCTGGATCATAAGGCTGGGTGCTGGAAGCAGGCTGTTCTCATTTCAACCATGCGAACAATCCAGAAAAGGCAGGCTTTGATCTTCGGGAGGATTTGGGACACCCTGTGTGATAAAATGTCTTTTGAGGTTTATGTTACAGAAACTTTCAACTGTGCTCAGGGTGAGGCAGCTATTCATCACCAAGGAGTAGGGAAGGTATCGGAAGTCATTCTGCTGTCAGGCATGAGGAAATCAAGTTAGGTGGGTTAAAGAATAGGATGTAGGGGTGAATTCTCCGATTCTGAATGAAATACATCTGAGTAACTAACATTGCTGGAATTGTTACATAGAAATCGGGAGACAGAAGAGAACGAATCAGTTTAGGTGGGGTGGGGATACCAGCTACAAAGTTTTCTTTCGTGGTGTGTGCACGGAGGCTCCCATATTTGTGGGTCCACATGTCTCTGCAGGTGTATGGAAGCGTGGAGGTGAAGTTTTAGTGTTGGGTATCTTTCTCAATAGCACTGTAGTTTATCATTGACCCAGAGCTCTCTGATGGGGTAGTCTTAGCGATCCACTGGGCCCTGGTCGTCCTTTAGCTCTGCCTCCCCAGTGCCGAGATTTCTAGTCATAGCTGCACCTGCTTATCATTTATGTTGGTTCTGAAGTTCTGAGCTCTCTTGTCACACTTGCACTTTACCAACTGAACCACCCCCCCAGAAGAACTTTATTACTACCATTAAAATCAAACAAAATTAGCCTCTATTGAGCTAGTCAAATATATAATCAGATACATGATTTTGGACTATGCAGTTCAGTAGTTCTTAGCATATTTATGGGATGGCACCACTACCACCATGAAACTACTGTTGGAAATTAACTATGAAACCGAATGACATTGCCAACCTTGATTAGCCATTTCATCATACTACGCCCCTGCCTCACCTCTAGCATCCGTTTTTCTGCATTCTGTTTTCACATCTATCTACTCCAAACACTCCTTCAAATGGAAACATCCCCAAAATGATCTGCTCCAAATGCTTTCTTATACAGAGATTTATGTTATTGAGTTTAACCCATATACCAGCATTTGTCTGTACTTCATTTGTTTTCATTACTTAATAATATCCCATAACATTTAAATAAAAGTGACTTTAATTTTACACATAAAAAACAGAAAAGGTTAGTTTTAAAGGCAAAGATAATTTCATATTATGTCAATGTATTTTTTCTTATAAACATTTGCCTTATTAATGACAAACAATCTCTGGTTTTCAGAATTATCCTCTTAAAATTATGTATTATTGGCGGCTGGAGAGATGGCTCAGAGGATAAGAGCACTGACTGCTCTTCTAGGAGTCCTGAGTTCAATTCCCAGCAACCACATGGTGGCTCACACCATCTATAATGAGATCTGGTGCACTCTTCCAACCTGCAAGCATACATGCAGTCAGAACCTCATATACATAATAAATAAAATCTTCTCAAAACATTGTATATTATTCTAATGTAAATTGTTGTGGTTTATAATTCTTAATAAAGCATGCTATTAAAATTTGCTTCTGAAAATTGATAAAATGACTTTTTGAAGAAATATATATATATATATATATATATATATATATATCATGAGTTGGAGATATAATTTGCTTTTGTGTAAGAAATCTGTTTTGGATAAGTAACATGTCTTATGATAAAGCTCAAGGGGGAACCTTGGAGGATTTCATGGCAGGCAAGGGTGACTGAGGTGGGGGACAAACATGCCAGGCAGACAGAACTTAAGTGAGAAGTTTTATTAGAAGGGGAAAAGGGGGGAAGGAACGAAAAACGAGGTAAAGAGACACAGGGACAGAGAGAGATCAGAAGAGAAGAGGGAGACATGAAAAGTCTTGTATGGCCCAGGGGAACAGCAGGAAAGAGAGCAGGAAAGAAAGTGAAAGTGGGCAGGAGGCCTTTCTTTGAAAGGGGTTCTTTACACCTGCATGCTGGCCAGGGTGCTGCCTGAGTGTGTCCTGCCAGGAGATAGGGGTGGGCCAGCATAATGCCTGAATCCGTACAACATGATTTTTTAAAATTTTATTTGGATTTATCTCTTTGGTTTTTTATTTATTTTATTTTAGAAAGGATCTTATTTTACATATCAATTGCCCAATTCCCTTGCCCTCCCATCCTCCCAAAACCCTCACCAGCCCCTCCAACCAGTCCCCTATCCACTCCAGAAGGAAAGTGAGGCCTGCCATGGGGGGTCATCAAAAGTCTGTCACATCATTTGGGGGTGGGCATAGGCCCTCGTTCATGTATCTGGCCTTCAATAGTATCTATCCCTCCATACGGAATGGACTCCCAAAGTCCATTTCTGCACTAGGGATAAATATTGGTTCCATTGTTAGAGGTCCCATAGAGTTTCCAGACCTCCTAGCTGGCACCCACATTCAGAGGGCTTGGTTTGGTCCAATGATGGTTCCCCAGCTTTATGACTCCATCTCTGTGCTCTCACTAAGATCAGGCCAACTGTTCCTGTGGGTTTTTCCAGCACAGTCTTGACTCCTTAGCTCATCTCTCCTTGATCTCTACAACTGGATTCCTGGAGGATGGCTCAGTGTTTAGCTGTGGGTGTCTGCTTCTGCTCCAATCAGCTACTGGATGAAGGCTCTAGGATGGCAATTAAGGTCATCATCAATCTCATTATAGGGGAAGAGCATCAAAGGCAGTCTCTCCACTACTGCCTAGATTCTTAGTTGGGGTCATCCTTGTGGATCTCTGAACATTTTCCCAGGTCAGATTTCTCTTTAAACCTATACTGGCTCCCTCTATCAAGGTATCTCTATTCTTGGTCTCCTCTATTCCTCCCCTCTCAGTCTTCCTGATCCCTCTTGTTTCCTTCCCCATCCTCTTCCCCTCTTCTCTTTTTCCTACTTCCCTTTCCCTCCCCCCATGCTCCCAATTTGCTCAGGAGCTCTTGTCCCTTTCCCCATCTCTGGGGGATCATGTATATCTCTCTATGGTCCTCCTTGTTTCCTAGTTTCTCTGAAGGTATGGATTTGTATGCTGGTCGTCCTTTGCTCTATGTCTAATATCTATATATGAGTGAGTACAATACCATGCATGTCTTTCTGTGACTGGGTTACCTCACTCAGGATGTTTTCTTCCAGTTCCATCCATTTGCCTGAAAATGTTGTCACAGGCTGGTAGGATTTGCTGAAGGAGGCAGAGACAGGAGGATTTCATGTCTTAATGACAGCAGTTCCCTGGGAAGTCCTTCATAAGAAAGGCAATCATTGTATGTCCTTGTGTTCCATCCCTAGATGGGATCAGTAATCTGAAGCAAGTTATTATCTCATCCTTGAACAGGCTACTCAGTGCTGTCACAAAATTAATTAGAGAGACACATTCATGGCTGGTTGACAAGCCCTTCTCACTTATCCATAATAGTATTCAGATTCTTTTAAGGTACACTTCTATTATTCTAACATTCTCTTTAACCATAATATTTCAAAATGTAAATTTTCAACTCACCTGATCTACATTATCTGGGCTAAAGAGGGAAATTCGTGTATCTCACCAAAGACATATGGAATCAGCATTTGTGGAAATCAGAAAAGAAAAATTCATCTCATTGGCTCTCGAAGTTATGATTTGACACATTCCAATTGGATAGTTTCTCACTAACTTTATTTGACAATAACATTAATTTCTGTAATTGACACTGTTAGAAAGTGGTCCTTCAAGAAGAGAATCTTCATGGAATCACCGTAACAATGAACATGATTAGGAGAAAGAACTTTGAAACCACCAGGACGATAACTGAGCCTTGGAGTGGGAAGGCATAACAAAGGATGATGACTGTACCATAAACATCATGAGGCCAGTCTTGTAATGGCAAAGTAGAAATATCAGATCCAATTTGAAAACATGAAGTGAGAAAGCTTACAGTGAAAGAATAGAAAATGGAGCCAACATAAAGAGCATGGCAGAGCTACAAGAGTTTTCTGAAACTAAGGGGATATTCTGACTCTTGGGGTCTTTTCTCTATTGGGTTGGCTTAGTCTCCCTCATAATTCCCCCAAAGTATGGCCTATGTTCTCCAGAGTGAAGCAGATTTCTGAAGGTGACTAGAGTCTTAAAGTGGCCAAAAAATGATCCAGAATGCACTACTGTAAATACCCTACCTCAGCAACAACAGGCTTCACTCATTGAAAATAAAGTCTTACTGTTTTAAATTTTCTTTTTGTATATTTTCACTTCTGTCTTTGGTGTTTCCACATTTTTCACAGCTTCAATCAGCTTCACACTCATTGTCCACCACTTGACCACTTTGCATACATTTATCAGCCTAACCCAGATACTGTCTTCATTCCTACATCCAGATATTCAGAAAGAGCTTAGAAGGCATGTCTACAGTTCTTTGGGTCTCTGCTCTGCTAAATTTGCTGCTCTTCACGTTCGCCAAAAAAAGGCTGGGCATCAATTCAGTTCTGTCTCCAGTCTCCCCAGCTGTCTTCTTAGAATTTTCTGTCACAAATAACCTCACCTCCAGCTAATACAAGCCTTTGTCCTCTGAGAAGATGGCTCCCTAACTCTTTCTTCCATCAGATTTCAGTATCAATCTATTTTCCTAGGAATATCATCTAGAAATTTTAATGGACATTTAGAATCAAATGCTAAATTAGTCTTAATATTAACTTCCAGTATATCCTGTCTTAATCCCTGGAGTTTGTCAACTTTATGTCTATTTTTGTTGTTGTTTGTGTGCTAGGGCCTCACAGTTGAGGCAACTATAAGCTGTATTTCTAGCTTAGAGAAATGTGGAAATGCTGGTAGAAGAAACCATTGAGCTCTGGCTTGCTCACAGATTCAGAGGTTTAGTCCATTATCATCATGGCTGGGATCATGGCAATGTGCAGGCAGACATGGTGCTGGAGAAGTAGCTTGGAGTTCTACATCTGGATCCACAGGCGGCAGGGAAAGACAAAGTGACACTGGGCCAATTTTGAATTTTTGAACCTCCACGTCCACCCCTGGTGACACACTTCATCTGAGAGTGTCACACTTACCCCAGCAATGCCACACCTCCTAGACTATCTCACTCATTGTTACTCCCTGGTGATTAACACTATATTTGAGATTAGTGTCTCTCTATATATAGTAATAAGTGGGGCTGTGAGGGGTAGGTGAAGGACTTAGGCCAGACACAGTGGGTACATTGACCTGATCATGAAGGCAGAGTTTAGAATCACTTAACCATAAATCAAAGATTGTGAAAGCCACTAGAATTAGAAAGTAGTTCCTTTGAAAGGAGCATGGTGACAACACAGTCAATTTTGGCCAGTGATGTTTCCTGCAACTTCTCACTGACTGAAGCAAAAGAATAACTTCTGCCACTTTAAACCACCAGGTTTGTAATAATTTATTACAGCAACCACAGAGAAGTCATGCAATGTCCAAGAACTCTCTTTTACAATTGTCTTCCCTTGTTGGATTGACTAACACCAGCTTTTATTGGCTTTTCTTTATTTTGATCCCTAAAATTCAATGTGAAATAAATGCTCACCAACATTGTTCTTTCTGAGATAAGCGATGTTGGATGTGGTCCGTGAGAATAGCCTCTGTTTCAAACATCCCTAAATTCTTGTGATGTCTTCCAGGATTTCTGTTTCTTTTAGTAAACTGTGAGGACTTTGTGATAAGGGGTCTCAAGGTGTCTCAAAGACACACTTCTAAACATTTTCTCTTACTCCTGAAAGAGAAGTAGGCACAGCCTACTTAATAGATCCCTGTTGCATTTCTTGCACATTTTGAAAATCTTTCCACTCTCCTTTTCAAACTTTTTTTGAGATTGCAATATAATTCCAACATTTCTCTTCTTCCCTGCTAACTCTTCCATATAGCCCTCCTTGGTTGTTTTCAAACTGGTAGCTTTTTACATAATTCTTATTACAAACATATATGTACACAATGCATACACACACACACACACACACACACACACACACACACACATTCCAAAACACACACCCTTAGTGTGCATAATGTTACATGTATGTTTTGCGAGCTGAGCATTTGGTTTTGGATAACCAATTGGTGTGCTCTTCCCTGATGATGATTATATGCCTTCCTTAGATGCTTGTAGTTTGCTGTGTGGGGTTGAGGTCTGTGGTCTTTCCTCACTATACTTTAGCATGTCTGTTATTATTGTTCTTGTTCATCTCATGCTCGAACAATCATGTTGGTGAAACTTCACAGGTTATCTTCCAACATTACAAGGAGACAAAAGCTCATAGTGAACTCCCCAATCCTCTGGTTTTTATAGCCTTTCCATCTCTCTGAGGCAATGATCTCTGAGCCACAGGTGCAGGAGTGTTTTGCTTTTTAGGTAACCTTTCAAGGTGGAGCCCCATGGTAATGACATGATATTTTTGGTTTATGAGAAGCTGAAGTTTTTGTTGGATCAAGAGACTGTTTTCCAGATAAGTGGGGGGGGTATCAACATGATTTTTGGACCCTGGACACCACCTTTACAGTACTCTCAAAACAGTGAGTTCTCGGGCTTGTCCATTTCCATCAGTTTTCATATAAAGTAAGTGAGACTTGTGGAATCTTCCTAGCTAACTGTTTGTATTAAATATGCTTCACCCTTGAGATGAATAGTTCTATTTAACATCCCATAACTAATGCTAATTAATGAAAATTAGTATTGGTTAGAGGAAAGATGAATTACTTGTAAAACTAGTCCTGGAATATTTTTTTTTCTGGAATCATTGCTCTAAAATAAAACAAACCATCCATAAATGGTCAAGAAAATGAACAGAAGAAAAAAATACATCAATCTGTTCTACCCTGAATTAATTAATGTAAATTATCTCACAAGATATTTAAAAACACTCAAATCTCTTGCTTTTCTCTCTCCCCCTTTTTATACTTCCTGCAGTGTTTTAGGCAGTCAGTCTAACGGTGTGCCTGTCACTCAGTATTAACTGTCAATCATGGTTTCCATGATGTATGTTTTCCTCAGTCAACCTGTCCATTTTCATTTTGGCTATGATACCCTTTCATTTTCAGAAATATTTACTATCAGTAAAACAATTCTAGAAAAATACCAGATAACCATCTGCATGATTGTTTCAGTGACTTTTTACTTCCTCAACTTACTATACATATGAATATATGTACGTATTTTCTCATTCTTCAATTTGCCTGTAAATGAATATTTTCAGTGGAGATTCCATATTCTCTGTACTTTATGTATGCCTTTTCCTCCGTTTCACATTATGTGTTTATGACATTAAACTCTTTCTAAAGCTCATATGAATTTTCTTAAAGGCTTGCACAATTTCCTTTAAGTAACAACCTGGCAAAAATATCAAGCATGATTTCTACATCTTTCCAAACCCAGAAGCATCATCCTTACAACAGTAAGGCACTGGTTATTTAGAAATTAACAATGAAATAAAGTCCTGAGTGAATTAAAGAAAGAACCCCAAAACCAAAGAAAAGTTTGTATTAGTTCACAGGTGTAAAAAGGGTGTCTCATATATATTTGTACTATAATATATAATAAGGTAAATATATATATATGTATAGCATATACTATATAATGTGATATATGATATAATAAGGCATTATTAGACCTTTTTAGCACTTTGCATTGGAGCATAAAATAGATATTCATATATGTTATGATAAATATTTATCATTGCAGTGTTTAAGACTAAATCAATTGTCAAAATTTAGTCATTATATTCTATGAGTATGATTTTTTGCTAAATTTGAAATTAAAAGAATATCAAAACTGAATGTTATTTTCTTGAATATTTCATATGCAATCTATTGTTGTTTCAAATAATGCATCATGCCAGGATTTTGATGCAGAAGAAACTGATGAGGATGATGTCTGTATTTTGGTATTTTAGTTGCTAACCTAAAAGAATGCCTGCCAAGTACTGCTTAGTTCTAAAATCATTTATGTCAGAAAGTCATAATTCCCAACAGTTGAGAAACAGAGAGCATCTAATGATAAATATTTGGACTAGTTACTTTTCCACTTTAAAAACATCTATCATCTTTATAAAGTGTGTTTTAAGGCTTTTTTTGTGCCTCGGCTATGTTGGAATATTCAGAATTTGCTGTTGTAAGATGGGGTAAGCTCTGGTGGTAACATACTGACCTGGTTGTTGTTAATTGTGTCCTTACACTAGAATCTAGGCATCTGGACTTGGAAACTTATAGTTCTGAGTTTGTCTTGGTAGGATGGATGTTTTCTTCCTTGGTTTCTTTTACCTCTCTGGCCTTCTGGCCTAAATAGATTGTAGATGAGTAGAGGGTCTCTGCCTGAATTGCTGGATTGACTTCTGATAGCAGGTCTAGCCTCTAGTAGAGAAGGAGGTTTCTACTTGGCCAGGGGGTCCTCTGGTGTCCTGGGTGCCGGTGTTACCTCTGATGGGGCACAGGTCTGGGAATCTGGGTGCCTGTGTGGCTTCTGGTGGAACAAGGAGTTTTCTGAGTGCTGGTGTAGCCTCAGATGAATCTGGGGGCTTTAGTCTGGGGTTCTGGGTGGGGTGAGGCCTTCCATGAGGGAATCATTAAAATCTGTCAAGTCATTTGGGGCACTGCCTAGGCCCTCCCCTGTGTGTCTAGGCTATGATAGTATCCCTCCTTAGGAAATGGGCTCCCGAAGTCAGTTCATGCACTAGGGATAAATACTGGTTCCACTGCCAGAGGCCCCAAAGACTTGCCCATTGCTCCAAATTGACCTCCTTGTTAGGGGATCTGCAACCGTCCTATGCTGGTTTCCCAACTATCAGTCTGGGGTCCATGAGCAACCCCTTGTTAAGGTCAGGTCTTTCTGTGGGTTTTCCCCAGCATGGTCTTGACCCCTTTGCTCATCACTCCTCCCTCTCTGCAACTGGATTCCAGAGTTCAGCTCAGTGTTTAGCTGTGGGTGTCTGCTTCTGCTTCCATTAGCTACTGAATGAAAGCTCTCAGATGGCATTTAAGGTAGCCATCATTCTCATTACAGGGGGAGGGCATTTAAGGTAGCCACTCCACTATTGCTTAGGGTCCTAGTTGGGGTCAACATTGTGGATCTCTGTATAATTCCCTAGTGCCAAATTTCTCTTTAAACCTATAGTGGCTCCTTCTATTGATGTGTCTCTTTTCTTGCTCTCATCTATTCCTCTCTCCACTCAATCTTCCTGATCCCTCATGTTCTCCTCCCCCCTCCTCTTCTCCCCTCCTCTTTCTCCTACATCCCTCGCCCCTCCCCCCATACTCACCTTTTTTTTCAGGGGTTCTTGTTCCTTTCTGCTTCACTGGGGGACCATGTATGCCTCTCTTATGATCCTCCTTGTTTCCTTGCTTCTCTTGAGGTGTGGATTGTAGGTTGGTAATCCTTTTCACTATGTTTAGAAGCCATCTATGAGTGACTACATAGCACGTTTGTCTTTCTGTGACTGCGTTACCTCACTTAGGATGGTGTGAATGATTCTATATGAGAAAGTGTATTTCTTTCACTCCCCTTTATTTGGATGATATCATTTTTTCACTCTGCTCGCACTTGTGTTTTCTTCACTCGCAGCCCTACTGTGGCTTAGACCCCATTGTGCTGAGAGTGAAAACTGAAAGAAACAAGTATTTTTAAAAGGCTACCAGTGAGCTTGTGTTCTTCCTTACCGAAGTTATAAAATATAAACTCACAGGTCTGTGTTACAAAATAATATTAAGGATCATATCCACTCTGTGCACGTAGGTATATACTTTTTAATTCTCTACCAGCAACATAGCTCTGTTGCATTGCTGCACAGCCCCAAAATTATTGTTACGAAGAATGATGCAATGTCATGCTTTGGCAAATAAGCGTGTGTTTGATTTGTGATAAAATTAGAATATATGAAATTGGTACATTAAATTTTCAATGTATTACCCTATTGCTTTTCAAAATAACCGTTTCCTAAGTTTCTGGTTACTAAATTGTTGTAACCTTGGATGTGATTGCCAATCTGATCTTGTCAAGCCTTGTTGATTTATTTGTCTTAAAACGTTAGCAAATCATTGAATTGAGGACTGTCTGGTCCATAAGTATGCGATTTTTATTCACACTCTCAATACTATAAAACAGTTTTCACTGTGAACCAAGATGCTAGAAATACATATATTTCAATTATGTTCCCCCAGAGGCCAGTAATTATTGGAAAAACAGTTAACTGGTTTTATAGTCGACCTTTGTCTAGAAGTTAGTCCCTGCAAGCTGAAGTCTAATCACCCTGGATTACAGGCCACATAGTGAATACAAAATTGAGGCAGAAACTCTGTGGGAAAAGATGCTTAAAATCTCATTATTTGCTTGAACAATTGTACCAGGGGATATTTTGTTAAAAAAAAATTCTTCCTTTCATTTTTAATACCATTTTGGCTTTTATACCATTTCTACTTTTTTACTTTTATTTCCTTATTTCCCCCTCCATCTCCTGTCTTCTCTTCCATGGTAGTTTTATGCTGTAATCACTTTCGTAGATGTTGGCCCCACTAGCCACTCACTGTTTATCTTGTTGAGATGTTCCATCTGTGCCATGCATTAAGTCATAATATCCCATTACAGAGATTTTCATTTTTCATTGTCCAGAGCATTTTCAGTTCTGATTTATCTGAATGAACACTATAGATGATTCTGATTAGAATAGTCTGAGAACTGTGTACATATGTGGATATATATATATATATATATATATATATATATATATGTATGTATGTATATGTGTGTGTGTGTTGTTTTAAAATGAAGACAGATTCTAAGATGTACTAATAAAATTTATTCTATAAATTGACTCAGAAAGCCCTGTGGGAAAATTCACTCCTTGTTCCTGATCATTTACCAGTATAGTCACCATGGATTATTAAAATCACCCTGTGAGCATGTACAACAGCCTAATTTCTGGGTTTTAATATACTCATATTTTATAGAAACCATATCTATAGCCACAAACAGTAAACAATGCAGAAATTAAGATGTTTGGTCTAGTTTCAGATTTATTTTCAATGATCAGATTTAGACTTTAACATTTCAGACATCCATTATTTTCTGTGGTAGTGCACATATATTTAAAACACATTCTTGAGAGACATATAACCTGTAATTGACTTATTTAATTACTTTGGATTTTTTAAAACTAATATTTTCAAGCATCAAGCTTTGTCTCCATCATTTTTCCTATCATCCACTTTGTACCTTCTGACCGATTTTCCTCTTTTTAACTCACCTTTCTTCTAAACTCTCATTCAACTTGTGTTCTGGGCCCATCTATTTGTGACTAAGACACACACACACACACACACACACACACACACACACACACACACACACACACACGCACATATACCACATTTTATTAATAAGAGCTGCCTTAATGGCATTAAAATGGCAAAGGTAACTCAAATTATTTCATTAAATTATATTTATTAACACTTTAACCACAGCAAAGACTTTTCAGTGTGCATTTAGTTCTCTCCATATTTTATTTTTATGTTTACTGTTCTCATAAATTTGGATTCTCAGTAGGTATAAGGAAGCCATTTTCTTTACTGTAAGTTAAATTAGGAACCTTGATAGCTAATTAGCTTTTCCCCTGATAATCATACTATGAGTATCCTTGTGACCTCACTTTGACTTTTGATTATAAACCCCCCAACTCTAGACCACACTGACATTTTCAAGCCATTTCTCCACGCCTACTCAAAAGAGTTCAGTGTTAGGTGGTCTTAGGACTTTCTTGCCTGAATCAGACTGATCTGATCAGGTTGGGGAATTTTTTTCTATTGCCTGGACAGTGACTTAGTTGTTTTCTTTCATTCCCACTTCATCTGTGCCTTTAGCTACAGTTTTGTCAGTGAAAGAACTGTGGGATTCAGTCATATTCACTATTGGCAAATCTGTTGACCTTGAACAGGGCACAGTTAAAAAACTGGGTAAGTCTGGGTCCAATTTGGTGTGGCCAAAGGAGTATGTGCTAAGGTGAATTCTGAGGTAGGTTTTGAAACCTTCATAAACCATGGTAAGGATTGGAGACTATCCTGTGGCCTCCAGCGGAATCCCTGCAGGTTTAAAACAGCCACAGAAGACAGGGTTTGTACCGAGCAGTAGCCCAGGATGATCGTCTTACCATAATGCCTTGATGGGAATGAGAGCTGACCAATTAGCTGTCAAATGATTCACCTCTTTACTGACCTCTAATGTTTAATATTTACTATAGAATCAACTCATATTGATTTCAATGAGTGGATCATAATCTTATTTTCTATATAAAGGTACTAATATTAGACAGTTGATAAAACAAAGAAGGAAGTAAAGACAAAAAGAAGAGAGTCATCGGTGAATGATGAAGTGTCTATCATATAATGAGGCCATGCCATGAACATACAGAGCCTGAGGATAAACTGATAAGATAAATTATCCAGCAACTTTTGTTTCTGTGCATATTGCTAATGGATGTATTTGGCTTCTTTTCTAACTTGATAGGCAAGTGTGAGGTTTATGATGAAATGAATGGATTTGTCACAGCATGTCATAACAGTTGCCGTATGTTCTTTCTGATAACTTCAAGTTGCTTGCTCCTAGTATGTGGGCAACATTGTAATTAACTGACGAGACTAGTTTTCCAGAAAACGGGAATCATAATTTAACTATTATCTCAGTTTTGTTTCTCTCTCTAATAAAATACCCTGACAAAAGAAACGTACAAGAGAAGTGGGTTAAATTGATCCAGTTTCTAGGTTTTAGTCCATCATTGTGAAGAAGTCCAGAAGGCAGGGACTTGAAGAAGATAGTCCACTTAAACCATCAGGCAAATAAACCCTTTAATTCCTAAATTGCTTTTGTTGGCACATTTTATCAAAGTATGTGTCCAGAAAGTCATCTTGTAAAGAGCAGAGAGATGCTGGCTGTCTGGGAAGTCATAATTAAAATACATTTTTTTCCATTTGAACAGGAAAAACATACTCTATGAATAGTGCTTACCTGAGGGCATGTACTACCCTGGGAGGAAAATACAAAAAAAAAAAAAAAAAAAAAAAAAGAATATTTGCCAGATGTCAAGATGTGTGTGAATAATATAAGTGAGAAAAATTCACAGAAGCCAGTTAGAGTTCCCTGATATGAAGACATAAAAGTATGGTTTATAGTCTAGATGAAATGTTAGTAAACAAATTTACCAAAGGTAATTCTTAAGGTTAGTTGTCAAAATGATTTTATAAATTTTGTTTACATTTGTATATTGCATCAACTTTTAATAACAATTACTGATGTCATATATTGCACATAGCAGGTGCCAGATAGTGTAAAGGCAGTTTACATAACTCATTTTATCATCACATTTCTCTCTTGATTTTACACATGAACATACACACAGGGAACTCAATATGCCTGAACCATTTAACTATGCTGTAACCAGTTCAAAACTCTGCAACACTACTTGGTAATTTCCAATATTCATTAATTAAGTCTGCTTCCTATGACTATATATTAATTCATACTCATTCTTGCTTGTATGCCATTGATTTGTGTTTATTATCAAAGATGTGGTTATTTTGGTAATGAATACTTATCATAATTAGAAATCCAATATCATAGTGCTAGTGAATCTAGTGTTTGGTCAGAACATGGCTTTATTTTTTACATTGTCATGTTGTGCCCTCTCTTGGAGGAAACCAGAGAGCACCCCTTCCTGTATCAAGTAGAGTAGAAGAGAAGGAACCTCTATCTTTTCTCTTGCTAAGAGTGCATTCTCTTGCTTAAGAGCACATTAATCACATTTGTGAGGATGTCAATCTTATTAACACTAGTGACGATCTGAAGTCCTCACCTCCTGATACAACTAGAGTTAGAATTTTAACAAAGGAACTTTAGACAACAAAATCATCACTCCATAAAGCACCCACAATTTATAATTGTTTGGGTATTTTGATAATTATACAACTAGCATGTATGCATTTTAGCACACTAAGGCTTATTTTCCTTAATTAAAAAAGAAAATTTCTAATAAGTAAAATATTCATATAAAAATATTTTCCACCCTGAAACATATATAGAAGTGCAGAGATAATATTAGTGATTACCAATACACACACGCCTGGATGCTACCAGGCAAACTTGGTGTAGCCCCATCTGTAAAAATGTTTAAAAGTTTTTGTTCAAATTCTCACATATCATCATCACAGCTCATTACTTTGGTGACTATCTGGAAAACTGGTTTTAGTGAAACTTCCAGAAAAATATACGTTCATGTCATACAGGACTCCATCAAGTTCACAGAACCCATGCTTGTGCATACCTCTAGGGGACAAGACATTTGGCAGCACAAACCATGTCTTTGGATTTGTGATGTTGTCTCTCTTTCTCCTAGTCCCTTATTTTTTTAAATAAAAATTGACAAGTAGCTAGGAAATGATTTTGCTCCATGAACTACAACTGATCCCAATTACAATAAAAAATGATAGAATAAGTTTTCATATAAAATGTGAATTGAATGTATCTTTTCCGTTTTTGTCTCATAAGAAGAATTTTAAATAGTCAGAGCTGTAGGACTTAAGCAGCATTTCAAGTAATCCTCTGTGAATGTTTTAGGAGAAAGTTTAATAGGTGTTTACAGTTTAGAGTCACCCCTGTTTCTGAGGTTTTGTCGTATAATGATGTTGCAAGTTTATTCAGAATTGGAGGATGTTACATATACTGATTTTTCCATTGAACCACTATTTAACCAATTAAATAAAATAATAGTGATGATAACAATAGCAGTGGAAAGCCTCTCTTCAAGTAATTACTTTGTTTGGAGCACCTGTTCCAGGAATAGAGGTAGACTTTGATAATTACTAAAAACGAGAGATAGTAAGTACATATAAATGTGTAGTTTCGAATACCTGCCTGTCTTTTAATATAAACTGGACTTTGGCATTGTATTGGCTGCTATCATGGAACTTCATTGTTTAAAGGTGTAATATAATTTACATTTTTTGAACCTAAAGATTCAATGTGTGCCCTGAATCTAGGCAATTCGGGGATAAAGTATAAAGGAGAACCATTACTATTTACTACTGTTCTCTGAAGGAATTTAGAACTTACAGCTTAGCCAAAGTGCCTTTCTATGTTGTTGACATCAAATGGTATTTAAAATATTTGAGGAGGAAAGCAGTGGTGATATTTCATTGTTACAGCACACTCCATCCTGTTTTTATGTTCATTCCCAAGATGTGCGTGAGTGCACTTTCGAAGAAACAGCCTCTGCATACTTAAGGAGACTGGTAAAGAACTGACTTTTTAACGTGGGTTTAGAAATTAGATATAATTATTTTACATGCAACAATTGTGCTTTGTGCATCTTAAGCCATCAAAGTGAAGAATGTAGAGTTATGATTATAAAAGGTCATTATTCATAATTGTCTTCTTTTGCAGCAAGAATGAAACTCTTTCCTAATGGTCTGGAGCAAGATTGATCATGGTGACCTTTCCTCCAGCCGCAGACTTCTTTCTCTAGTTCCTCCTTTTGTGATTTTGTTTCACTAGATACATTATTTCTCCACTTTCTAAAGAATAGTTTCACCATTTCATTTGGAAGTTATTGCTGAGACTTGAGAACCATTTCTTGAAAAGAATCAAACAATTCAATATTTTAATGAAGGATAGTCTTGAACAGTTTTTGAAGTCTATATAACTTAAGTATTATGATTCAGGGTTTTCATAACTATTGATATTTGCTAATATCACCTCATGTTTCCTGAGTTCCATTTTCCCTTGGCCACTGGGTGTTCCATTGTGTAAGAAAGCTTTACCTGTCTAAGTTTTCAAATCTCTCAGCATGGAAATATAAACAAGGAAGAAATGTGATTGCTCCGGTTTCATTATTCTAGAAACAGTGTACACTGAACTTGTGGAAGTTTTGAGTAAGGAAATTCATCTATTGGATCCTTTGTTCATCATTTAAATAGATTTGTAACTAAAAGAGCAATTATATGAAAACAGCATTGCTTGGAAACCCAGAAATACCTTTAGGAAGTACAACCTAATATGTTGCTTTTTTTGTTTCACTTTTTTTGGTTGATTTTGAGACAGCACCTCACTCTGCAGTCTAAGACAGCTTGGTGCTTACTATTTTTCCCAAGCAGATCTCAAACTACTGGCAAAGCTTCTTCTTCAGTTTCCTAAGGGCTTGGGTTATAAGCATTACTCACCATGGATGTCACTTTCTGACACTAAGAGAATAATGGAAAACAAGTCATGGGAGGCTTCTTATTATGTTCTCAAATACTGTCATAAGTAGACATTTCCCCTGCAGAGCTTGGCAAGGCCATTCAGGCTTTCCATGCTCAGTAGCATTGAGTCTTTGCACTAGGTAGAGCTGTGATAGGAGCTTCATCCTGGGCCATGCACAATCATTGCTAGATTTCTGACTTCAGTTTCCTAGGTACAATTTTCATCACAACTCTGAGATATGGACACGCAAGTGCCACAGCACACTGTCTTGGGGTGGGGCCCTTGAGGTTTCTTCTATTTAGGCTCAGACATCAATTAGTGATAGAATTGTTCAGGTCTTGTTTAGGCAGCTGTGTTGTTGAGATTTCATGGGTATGCTTTCTCTGCAATATCTAGAAAGCTGGCTTCCATGTCCTCTGACTCTTAAAATCTTTCTGTTCCTTCTTCTTTTGCTCCCAGTGCAGGGATTCTATTTTAGATGCATTAATTGGAACTTTACATCCCATGGTCAGTTGTTCTCTCCATCTTTCCTTTTTCCTTTAATTTTTTCATTTTACATACCAACCCTAGTTCCCCCTCCCTACCATCATCCACCTACCCTGTTTCCACCCACCCATCCAAACCTCAGTGGGGGTTAAGGCCTCCCTTGGAGGAGTCAAGGAAGTCTAACACACCAAGATGAGACAGGACCAAGTCCCTTCCCCCTGTATCAAGGCTGAACAAGGTATCCAACCTTAAGGAATGGTAGAAGGGAGGGGAGGGGGGATAGAGTTCAAGAAGGCTGAGTTTGGGGAGTCACAGAGAGGGAGAGAAATGAAAGAGGTCCTTGATAGAGGGAGCCATTGTGGGGTTATAGAGAAATCTGATGCTAGGGAGATTCCCAGGAATCCACAAGGATGACCCCAGCTAAGGCTCATAGAAATAGGGTTCCTTCCATTTTTACCTGTGACTTGCTGTATTGTTGTCTTTTCTGCTGCAATAATGAAGTTTCTTTGATGAGGAAAGCTACAGTTTTCTGTGGTTATATGGGTGATTACTTAGAAGGCAATGGAAACTACACCAATTTAGGAAAGTACTGGTAGCACCACTAACCGTTTCTAGCTGGCTAGGATTGTAGTACCAACCATTATTCCCTTCTTCATCTGGCCTTTATTCAAATTTGATAACTGTTGCTTGCAGCAAAGATATGAATGACACTATAAGGCCTTTACGGGTGTCTTGGCATATGGTCATCATTGTAGTTTGTAGGCATCACAGCTGAGAGCTTATCCTCCCTTGGCCACTTTGCATATCGTCTTCCAGTACTATAAAACTGTCCTCAGAAAGGAGGCTTTCAGGTCTGTTCCAGACAAATCCTTCAAATCCTATGTCCACCTTCTGGGGGTCAACAAAGGGACATAGAAATAGCCTACATTGTATTTCAAGACTTTGGGTCTTTTACATAAACAATTGGAAAAGAGATTCCTTGTGTATGATATTAAGGGTTGCTTGGTTATTAAGATATGGCGACTTCAGTATGCTCACTACATCAAACTGAGTAGAATATAGAAAATAAATCTCTCCCAAGATTCCTGACATGTATTTTAAAATGAGTCCTGAAACAGAACATTCTTCACTTCTAAATGTTATAATTGAGGAAATATGTACTTCATGTGACATAAGCAGTACATATTTATTTTTTCCAAATTGTTTCACATACAAATAACATCAATTTTACAGTTCTTTTAAAAATGGGGAGGAATGGGTATTTTGTAGATATTTTTGCCAATGTAATGCCACATTCCAAACAACAGGAATGGTATATGGAAAATTATTGTTAAGGAACAACTTTATTGTTAAATCAATACAGCCTTTGACTTGAAGTCAATTTGCTTAGAGTTTTATATGGCTTTATTGATTTGAATCATAAAAGACACAAAAGAAGATACATTGTACAAGTTCAATAGCATAAAAAAAGAGAAAACTTCCCGTCAAAACCTTGAATTGTAACTCACTGTGCTTCTGAGTACAGAAGTTTGGGAACAAAGTGAATGGCTTTCTTTTCCTTTTATATCATAGCACTGTATCCATCTGCAGTGTGTCTACTCTGTTGGCTTCCACCAGCATCTGCCCTAGTTATTCTGTTTGAGATGGACACTGGAGGCTACTTCTTCAGAAAGCAGTAATTCGCACCCCAGAGAGCTGAACATAAATTGAGGACACACTCACTCTGACCTCTAATTTAAAAGCTTGACTAATGCTTCGGATTCTCTTATCTAGATTTCATTTTAGTCAGTTTATTTTCTGACCTGGAAGAGTGGAACATATTTACATTTATAAAGAGCTTTGACTTTCATAACTAATGGATGTTAATTGCTATGACAGTGACATTTTGTGTCTTACCCATATTTCTAGGTTAACTTTTATAGAAAAATCTTTGAGAACTAAATTACTAGGGTTTTTAGAAAAACTAGAGTCTACTACTTTCTGAAAATAGAAAATTATTGCTCACATAAAGTTTAATTTATATCACACAGGACCCTAAGAATTTTTTTAAAATTCTGTGTTATGCATTGATAATTATGATGTTTAAGGCAATTAAGTAATTACATGAACAATAATGAATTATTCTGCTTGAGTACTCAACCATCTTTTCCTGTGTGAAGCTGATCACTCTCAGGATGTATAACTCTTTGAATTAGCAAATAATATTTAGAACTACTGGTTTCCCTCTGATAGCATTTTACAGATTTTCTCATAGTTCTTATAATCTGTTCTAGCTGGTTCCTCTTAGCCTGTTCTTCCCTGTAGGACATTTTAAATCTCATTATTTGGTAGGAGTTCAGTTCATAGGCAGACGTTTAACAAAATATTTGAAATGTACTTTGGTCTCAAACAGAGAAATGTTGTTTATCTACTGTGTCCAGCTGTGTGCAGCTCAAATCCAGAGAGAAAATTTCAATTTTAAAAGTCATACAGGAAAAGTAAAATAAATTAAATGTGTTCTACTTTTCAGGATTAAATAAATAGTAGCTGATGAAAAGCAGTTAAAAGAACTATATAACTTTAATTTTATGTACACAGAATTTAAATATTTATGTCTCTAATCTTTGTTAAAGTTGTCAAATAAACCATGAAAATGTTTGAACATAGTAAAGATTCCTTTGCTGGAAAAATTAATTGATAACTCTACAACAGATGTGAAAAGAATTCATACTTCTTATTTTTAAGAATTATTATTATTTTTAAGTATTTTTAACTTTTATTTACTTATTTTATTTACTTATAGAATTACTGCCTAGCCATCAGAAATTAAACAGCACAACTTTGTAATAAAATTTGCTATCTGTCATAGAAGCTGAAGACTTAAGAATCGTATGTTAAGACAGCACCTCCATCCTTGTTCTCTTTTCCTGATTACCATAGTCTTATATTACAAGTACTAAGATGTTATTGAACTTTTCCTGATTTGATAGAATCTGAAAAAACCTAACAGAAGGAGATGAAGTTATCAATGTAAGGTTCAGAGTGTTTCAGATTTTGATATCACCATATTTAATTAGCATTGCTCATTTTTGATGATGAAACCACTATTTTAAATTTTTATTCTCAAATGACATCAGATATTTCAGTAAATTACTTCATTAAATGTTAAATAGACCTTAGCCTCATAAGTTTAAATAAATTTTGAAACCAAAAAAAAATGATTTCTTTGCAACAAATACACAGACTCATAATTTTCATTCATTGCACAATGAAATAGTTTTTTTTTTTCCCTTAACACTGTGATTTGGGACCATTTGCTTTTCTCATCACATTTATAGAACTATAACTTTTATACATTCTAATCACTAAATATGAGACAAGGAGCAAATGAAGAAGAAAAGCTTAATTTTGCCTCACACTTAAGGGGATATTGTCTATTATGACAGGGAAACAATGGAAGCAGAACAGCTTATACCTGACAGGGCAGGAACTTCCTCAACTAGGTGGTTCAGAAGTGGAGATGAGGACAATAAAATTACTCATGTGGCTTTTTCCTATTCCTCTTTTTTTTTTAAGAAATATTTGTTTTATTTAGAAACAATCTTATTTTACATATCAATTCAAAGTCCTCTCCCTCCCATACTCCCCTCACCCACCCCCCCATCCACTCTCCATGGAGGGTGAGGCCTTCCATGGGGGATCATGAATGTCTGTCACATCATTTGGGGGTGGGCCTAGGCCCTCCTCCATGTATCTGGCCTGAAATAGTATCACTTCACAGGGAATGGACTCCCAAAGTCCATTTGTGCACTAGGGATAAATGCTGGCTCCACTGTCAGAGGTCCCGCAGACTGCCCAGATCTCCTAACTGACACCCACATAGAGAGGGTTTGGTTCAGTCCAATACTGTTTCGCCAGCATTATGACTGGGGTCCATGTGCTCTCACTTGGTCAAGTCAGCTGTTTCTGTGGGTTTCCCCAGCATAGTTGTGACCCGTTTGTTCATCCCTCCTTGTTCTCTACAACTGTATCCCAAGAGTTCAGCTCAATGCTTAGC
The DNA here is from genome assembly GCF_003668045.3 of Cricetulus griseus. Lineage (NCBI taxonomy): Eukaryota > Metazoa > Chordata > Mammalia > Rodentia > Cricetidae > Cricetulus > Cricetulus griseus. The sequence goes on from NC_048597.1 coordinate 20,322,063, forward strand.
TGAGGAGTTCTGTGTCTGCTTCCATCAGCTGCTGGTTGAAGGCTCTAGGATGGCATTTAAGGTAGACATCAATCTCATTATAGGGGAAGGTCATTTAAGGTAGCCTCTCCATTGCTGCTTAAATTCTTAGTTGGGGTCATCCTTGTAGATCTCTGGACATTTCCCTAGTGTCAAATCTCTTTAAACCTGTAATGGCTCTCTCTATTAAGGTATGTCTTTTCTTGTTTTCCTCTATTCTTCCCCCTGGGAAGAAGTCTTCCTGATCCCTCATGTTCTCCCACCCTCCTCTTCTCCCCTACTCTTTTTCATACCATCCTCCCCCTCCCCCCATGCTCCCAATTTGCTCAGGAGCTCTTTTCCCCTTCCCCTTTTCTGGGGGATCATGTATGTCTCTCGTAGTGTCCTTGTTTCCTACATTCTCTGGAGGTGTGGATTGTAGTCTGGTATTCCTTTGCTCTATGTCTAATATCCATATATGAGTGAGTATATACTATGCTTGTCTTTCTGTGACTGGGTTACCTCACTCAGGATGTTTTCTTCCAGTTCTATCCACTTGCCTGCGAATTTCAAGATTTCATTGCTTTTTTTAAACTGAGTAATACTCCATTGTGTAATATATCACATTTTCTCTATCCATTCTTCAGTTGAGGGGCATCTTGGTTGCTTCCAGGTTCTGGCTACTACAAACGATGCTACTATGAACATAGTTAAAGAGATCATTCAGTCTGTGTATGTAGCTCATGGCTTGATTCTGTTAATACTCAGGATTTGTCTTCCCTGTCTGGAACCGCCCTTCCAGACATGTAATAAGCCCTGTCTCCTAGATGATTCAAGCCCAGCCAAGAAAACAATAAGGGAACTTTCATAAACACTAACTAAATAACTCTATTATTCACAACATTTTAATGAAAGAATATATATATATATATATATATATATATATATATCTTTACAGTTACAATTAACACGATCTTTAACAAAAATTCCTCCATAAGAAGTATTCCTAAATAGGCTCTCAGAATCAGAATGTGGTTACCAGCAGGAACAGATGGCATGGCTACAAGTTATACACAAGGCCCAAAGTGTTTTCTTCTCTACCCGTACATATGGATGCAGGATATCATTCAGAATGGACACTTCTAAGTGCTGTCACTCAAATTTTGCTTTGTCTAGATCTATAGAATATTCTAATTCAGTCAAAATGGAGACATGATCCTTGCCAAGGCTGTTATAATAACTATATTTGTTCTTAAATGTAAAATAATGGTAAAGAGAATAGTGAACTAAAAAAAACCTACTAGAATCAAATTTACATACCATTACTCAAAAGCTTTATTTTCTGTTTTTTAATATGAACACCATGTTCCTGTAATTTTTTCCTTAAAAGTCAAAATTAATGAGAATAGATTATTTAATGAAAACTGATATACTAAGAGGTTGAAGTATAATGTGAGGTCTTTGTTTATTGTTTATTGTTTTTTGTTTTGTTTTGGAAACAAGATTTCTCTCCCTTGCTGTCCTGGAACTTGCTCTGTAGACTAGGCTGGCCTTTCTCTGCTTCCTGAGTTCTGGATTTAAAGGTGTGCACCACTTCTGCCAGGTGAGGTCTTTTTTTTAATGTTTAAAATACAACTAAAAACTAAATGAAATCCTATTTGAGAACACCATATTTTCAAGAGAAGTATGATTTTTAGTATAAATTAAATTCCTCAAATATGCAAAATGTATGTGTTGATTCTAGGTTAACCAAAAGTTATTTTGAGCCCTACACATATCCATTGTTGTATATTATTTGCTGGTTCCTTTAGCTTTTCCTGACACAAAATAAGGGTGTGAGAATTAAAATATTTGCAAATTTATCTTGAGTTCCAACAAGTTAGAATGAACACAAATTTTAAGTGAAATAAATATTTAATATTCCAATAAATCCCTAAGTCTATTCCCCCTCTTATTAAAAACAGATTCTTTTCTCATAAAATGTATCCTGATTGCAATTTCCCCACCTTCTACTCCCCACAGTTTGTCCCTCTTCCCCTCCTTTCCAGATCTACTCCCCTTCTGTCTCTCATTAGAAAAGAACAGGCTTCTAAGAGGTAACAAGCAAACATAAGAAAATAAAACATAAGCTAAAACGAATAAAAAAAATCACAATGAATTTGGACAAGACAAATCAACAAAAGGAAACGGGGCCCCTAAAGAAAGCAGATGAATCAGAGATCACCTTGTTCACACACTCAGAGACCCTTAAAGATACTTAATTCAAAGCATAATAGACACAGAGTACTTAGTGAAGATCCCTGCATGTCCTATTCTTGCTGCTACAGTCTCTGCGTCCATGTGAGCGAGGCTCAGCTGATTGAGAGGGCCTTGTTCTCTTGGTGTCTTCCATCTTCTGACTTTAACACTCTTCTGCCCCCACTGGGGTGGAGTTCTCTGAGTTCTGAGGGGAGGGATTTGATGAAGACATCACTATTAGAAGCTCTAAGTCCATTGATTCATTTCTCAACAGATGATAGAGTGATCTGTCAAGGATCATGTGAGTATATAAAATTAGTTACTAAAAGACAGAGATAAGTATGTCCCCATTGTCAACTCTGTCACTGTTTCAGTTTACAGTGAGTAATTCTATTCCGGTTTCTTTGATTTCAACAGTTTGCATGACTTTCAATGATATGTTTCTTCCATTATTATAAATAATACAAGTAACAAAAGGTGAATTTCCTAGCATTTGAGATGAAGTTGGATCCCTGATGACCTTGGAATGATATGTCTTGGGCTATTGTGATTTTCCTTCTGAGACTGAAGAGGAGGGATGCAAGGGACTTCATGGTTCTTCTGAGTTGTTCAAGTAATGTGATGAGAATATCCTTATCTCTGTCAGGTTATAGCCTTGTGCTAAAAGCATAAACTTAAGAGCATTTCTTTTATGTCTGAGGACAGCTGTTACATTTTTTTTTAATTTACTCTGCATTTTCTGCAGATTGCATCACCATCTTTGGACAGTCCTCCTTTGAATCCACCTAGATGTATCTCACCTCTTTCCCAAACTGTCTGTTTCTCTCTAGGCTGTTTGTCAATAAAACCAACACCTGTTTATTTTATTTGAAAATCTAAATGATTTGCAGAGTACTGTAGGTAAATATTTCATGGTAGCCATTGATTACTGAAGATATTTATGGATATTTCTTACAAGTCTGTTTTTCTTAATGATGACATTGCTTATGTATATGTAAAGTTTTTATGGATATTTATATTTATATTTCAATAAGTTTTAAGAGCTTTTTTATGGTTTTAATGTAGTTAGACTCATTTGTTTGCAAAGTGGGGGGATTTATGTTGCTATTAAGTCATAGGGCAAAGTACTTTCTCATTTTGTTATGAATACAGGAATGTAACTGCATTTTGATATTGTTTGATTACATTAAAATTAAAGGATTTAAAGGTTTTAAATTTAAAAACATACATATTTTATTCCTTTGATACGTCTCCTCAGAATAGATATTTTTCATTACTTTACTGTCAATGAACCTTACAAAATTATTCCTGTAACCTAGAAATTTTCTAAATAATATTGAAGCACCTATTCAAGTCCCTTTGCTGTACAAAGGACTATGCTGTACAAAGTCCTTATTTTTCCATGCAAATGAGAGCTGAATTTATTCAAATGATGGGGGATGTCCTTCTGTATGCTATGAATATATGTTTCTCTTCTTGGTTGATGAATAATGCTGTTTTGGCTAATGGACAGGCAGGATATAGCTAAGCGGTAAACATGGGTGGGGTAACCAGACTAGGAGAATGCTGGGAAGAGGAACTTAGAGGTGAGTTAAGGGAGTTGCCATGTAGCTACCAGGAAGGTAGGACATCTGGACATTCTCAGGTAAGCCAAGACCACATGGAGATACATAGATTAATAGAAATGGAATAATAATTAAGAGAGAACTAGCTAATAAGAAGCTTGGGACATTGACCAAACAGCTTATAATTAATTTAAGTCTCTGTGTGTTTATTTGGGACTAAATGGCTGTGAGACCAGGTGGGATAGAAACTTTTGTCCACATTCAAATTGAAAAAATTCAAGTGTTTCATAGAATATCTCAAAATAGAAAGTATGTACATTTCTGTATTGAAAAATTGTAGGTCTACTTTTACCCTATAATCATTAATTTAATATTTGATTGTTATTAGTAGGTTGAAAAATTAACTGGCTCTATGGGATTTTGCTTTAGAAACACCATTTCATACAACAACAGCTAGAGTTAATGGTCAATGTAAGACCATTTAGGACTGCAGATAAAATTCAGTGGCAGAGTACGTGGTTAGCATAAAGTTTTCCCTGGGTTTACATGGGTTAATGGGTTAATTTCCAACACACACACACACACACACACACACACACCACAGGCAGAGGAAGGGGGTACTACCAAAGTAGGAGTTAAATAGCATGTGAAGTATCCTACAACATCCTTTATTGTACATGAAACCTGGGCATTCAGTTCAGTGCAAGTAAATGTAATACTCCAGCATACTTTTGTCATAGATTATTATCAGTTAATTAGCAATCACTAATGAAGGGCATATTGATTACAGCCCCTTTTTACCTCTGTGGATGATGATTAAGTAATATATATTCAGTTATTATTTGTATAAAAACAAAGAAACCAAATGTAATAGTGTATGGAAATATTGATATCAAATGATGTTCATAAAAGATGAAATCACAGAGAAACCCATTATCTTGGTTTATGCACAAAACTCTTTTTAATGTGGATGTATCTCTAGGTGTTGGTTCAGGCCCTTTTGTAATGGTGAGCATCTATTCCCAGCACTTGAAAAATGAAATCAAGAAGATCAGGATTCCATAATCCATAGGGCCTCATTGGCATACCTTGTTTCCAAAATAATAAAAATTAAAAATTCACACAATTTACTTAAATTGATCTCCAATAACTAAGAGATTTGTTTTGTTTTCCTTATTATACCAATGTTGATGTTGAAGTATATTAAAAATCCAACATCATGATTTAAAAGGAAAATATAAATCAAAACAACAATATGTTAACATCTTACCTGAGATAGGAAAAAGATGACAGAATAGCACATATTGATGGGAGTATGGACTAAGGGGAAGACTTGTTCAGTGTTTGTCATAGTTAGGGTTTCCATTGCTGTGATCAAACACCGGGACCAAAACCAGGCTAGGGAGGAAAGGGTTTATTGAAATTGTTCTTTCACATCACAGCTTGCATCAAAGGCAGTCAGGGCAGGAACTCAAACCTGTAGCAGGAGTTAGTGTGGAGGCTGTCGTGGCCCGGCATGTCATGAGGTTCTACCTGAGTGGGGGTGTGTGGACCTGGAAGCTCCTAGCAACCCAACTGCGATAAAGACCAAACACAGGCATCTTGTCATCTTCAGAGAGCTCTCAGTTTCATGTTGTAGAACTAGAGTCATTTCTTTATTAGCCATCTTTTCTGGTGTTTCTTAACCATCTTGCCAACACCACGAGGGAACCATCTCTCTTTGTTCTCTCTGCTCTGGTCCTAACCTTCTGTCCTCACAAGTTACTCACACACCTCTGCCCTCCCTTCCCAGGTGAGGGCCTATTTAGATGCTTAGGTCCACAGAGATGCAAATAAGAGGCATATTACCCTGGGGCCATGGTAAACAATAGTAGCCTTACTGGCATTAACAATACAATAGTGGACTGGAGCTTTCCAGTGCTCCATGTTTAGTGAGACCAAAGGCTGGATCTCAAAATATTCCATAGCAGAAATATTTTGGTTCCCCACAGGAGGCCATGGAGGGATGCTGTTTACTGACTTGTTCTTCATGGCATGCTCAGCCTTCTTTCTTATAAACACAGAATCACCTGTCACCAGCCTAAGGATGGCGCTATCCACAATGGGCTGGACCTCCCCCTGTTAACCTATAAGACTACAGGCCTATAGCAGGATCTTTGTGTTTTTTTGTTTTTGTTTTTGTCTTTCGAGACAGGGTTTCTCTATAGCTTTGGAGCCTGTCCTGTCCTGGAACTCACTCTGTAGACCAAGCTGGCCTCAAACTTACAGCGATTCACCTGCCTCTGCCTCACAAGTGCTGTGATTAAATGTGCCACCAGTGCCCAGATTTTTTGTAGTTGTTGTTTTGTTTTGTTTTTCTTTGTTGTTGTTGTTGTTGTTTGGGGCTATAGCTGGATTTTTAAGGAAGCATTTTCTCAGTTGAGTTTCCCTCCTTTCAGATAACACTGGCTTGTGTGAAATACACATAAAACTACACAACACATTGTTGCTATAAAAACATTACTATAGTGGTTAGGGAACCAATGTGTGTGTTCTTGAAGAACTGCAAAAGCACTCATATGTGATGGTGCAACCCACTGATGAATGTACACTCAGAAGGGATTAAAATCAGAGTGTCAATACTGGTGCACACTTGTGTTTGTGAATCACTATACACTATAGCTAAGACATAAAGTTATCTGGGTGGGTGGTTGAAAATAGAATATACACATCAGAAAACTATTCAGTTTTGCAGTTTGCAGTAACTCAGATGGAAGAGAGAAAATACTACATCAAGTGAAGTAAGTCAGGAAAATAAAGACAAATAGTACATATGCAATTGAGTGAACTAAAGTAGTTGATTTTATATATTAGACAATAGAATAATGACCATTAGAGGTAAAGACATTAGAGAGGCAAGAGGGATCCATAGAGGCTGGGTACAAAGTACTAAAGTACACTTAAGAAAATTAATGTCAATGTCCTTCAGCACAACCATGTAGCTGCAATATGATTTATTGTCGGTTTCAAAGTAACTAGAAATGTTCCTAAACTCTCAACAAATAGGTTCATAAATCTTAGAAAAGTGGGAAATGCAAATTAATGTGATTTAATCATTACATGCTTTGAAGTATGATTAAGCTATGTATCAATGATTTTTAATAATATAAAAACATTTTAAAACTTATGTGTGTATATTTACATATTGCTTGGTGCTCATATAATAAAATTATAAATGAACAATTATGGCAAAGAATAATACAAGATATATAACACTATTATTAATATGGAAATAATCTCCCTGTAATCAAAGGTAATTAAAACAAAATTAAATAAATTAGTGTTGTGTTTTTAAATACACCACCCAATGTTATAAGGTTGTGGGAAAACTTACTGTTAATTTTTGATCAGCTAATAGAACTTTATAAAATATAGTACTCAATGTACATTAAAATACTTTAAAATACATACATCATTTGACCTGAAAATTCTAATCTTAGGAATTTGGTTTAAGAAGGTTATCAGGGGCATGTGGATGCAGAACTCTCAGGATAGTCTAATTGTGTTTCTAACATATAAAATGTTATATAAATCTAATATTTAAATATATGGTGAGAAAATATATTTTGATTTATCGATGAAATTTTTGTTAGAAAGTAGAATGTTTAATGAGTAATAATACTTCACACTATCCTGAGGGGTAAGATCTAAAATGAATGTATGGTATTATGTGGCTTTGTAAAAATTATTTATATATATCAAGATAGGGAAAGGCTCAAATGACATAAGCCATATTTATGTATAAAATTCCTCAAGGTTTAGTAAATTCTCACACTTTAAATTTTTAATTAATCAAAAATCATCATGTTATTTTGGATATTTGAAATAACATTGCTTTAGGTAGAAAAGTAATTACATTACTCTAATACAATATTGGCCAGAGGCTACTAGCTAAACTCTAAGTTCATATAACCATCAAGATAATTATTTTTCATTTTCATTTCCTATTGACACATTAATTATATTTGAATGACAATCAGGTTGATATTCAAAAGACACATATACCACGTGAAATGGTAAAAATTCAGCATGCCTCTTTCCCCCTTCTCAACCTCTGGTAATGACTAATTCGCCTCAGTTTATTTTTTGGTCAGTATATGTAGTATACCCATTGTTACTTATGATACTGTGTCTGGCTTAATTCATTATTTAGCATAATGTCCTTCAATTCTCTCTTGTTCTTGTCTGCTGCAAATAACTAAATTCCATTCTTCTTCATGCCTAAGTAAAATTCTGCTGTACACACACTTACCACAGATCATTTACCAACTTATTTGTTGATGGGCATCCAAGTTGATTCTATTATTTATTCACAATAGTGTTACAGTAAATATGATAGTGTAGACACTTCTTGGACTTGCTGGTATTAGTTCTTTTGATCTATACAAAGAAGTGAGATTGCTGGATCCCATGATAAAACTATCGTTTCTTTGGGGAACATTTTTACTGTTCTTTATGTCCTTTAGTTTACATTTTAGCACGACTTATATGTGATTTCTCCTACTTTCCAATTCTCAACTGCATTTGTTTCTTGCTTCATTTAGACAATAGACATCATAATTTGGGTAATGTGGTTGACATTTCAATTTGTATTTCTCTAATAATTATTAATATTAAGTATTTCCTATATATGTCCCAATTTGTATTTTTTTAAGAATTGGTAAGAAGGATTAAATTGTAATCTATATCCTGCTGTGTAACATGAATCAAATTATGGAAGAGGAATTAATAACATATAGGAGGATGCTTCTTGCTGTTCATGCCTTTAGTCACAGCATAAGACAAGAACATCAAAAGATTATCTAGAATGTAGTAGTGAAGCTAAGAGCTATTGATCATTGAATGATAAGAGCTGAGTCAGGTGTCATATTTATGAAGTTATAGGAGAAGTGGCCAAGGTAGTCACCTATAACAGAGTTTCTGAAGACCAGCCTCAAATGTTCTAGAATGTGTTGTAATAACACTGGTAAGAATGCTTTGGAGTATGTTAGTATTTTTAGTACTCATCGGTGAAGAATTATTTCAATAGTCCACAATATGAGTTCTCTAATAAAGAAGAATAATTTGACAAATTTTCTATAAAAATGAAGTAATTTAGCCGGGCAGTGGTGGTGCACACCTTTATTCCCAGCATTCGGGAGGTAGATGCAGGCGGATCTCTGTGAGTTCAAGACCAGCCTGGCCTACAAGAGCTAGTTCCAGGACAACTTCCAAAGCCACAGAGAAACCCTGTCTCTAAAAACAAACAAATAAAAAAAAAAAACAAGAAAATATTAAGTAATTTAGTTCTCAAAAACGGGTATAGAAATCCTGACTTAGAGAGAGATAAACATTCTCTCCTTAAAGATGTGTTCCAGGTTAAATTCAGAAACTATAAGAAAAAAAAAGTTGGCAGAATTTTTTCAACATAAAGCATCAGCAACTCTATTTATTTGGATTTACATGGAATCTGATAGGGCTAGGACTCAACAGAAGCTGCCTTAGTATGTGCAGATGTGAATAAAGACAAAACTGAATTGTTCCTGGTGAGGAATTAATTACAGTGGCAAGCAAAATGCAAAGTGCTTAGAATTTGGTTGTTAATTCAAAATAATTCAACAAAATACCTCTTACATTTCCAAAGGTAGATATGGTATTGCGTACACATGGATTATTGCCCATATTAGTAATTTGCTTCTTCAAAGAACTAAACAGTCTGACAAAAATTGTTAATGTATTAGGTGCTACGTATTTTGGATTACATGGGAGGGACAGGAAGTAGAGCATAAGCTCACAATTATTAATTTTTTACTTTTGTTTGTTACTATTTTCCTATGAAGAATGATGGTTAGAAAAGAAAAGACTAACGCTTTAGAATATTTTAAATCAAATTTTATGCCTCATCTCATTCATAGATCCATAACGTGAAATACATGGTGTTTTATTACTTTAATATGTCCCTACTTAACATTGAAGAAGTAACAGCCTGGCAGTCTAAAACAGTGATGCACTTGGCTCAACTAAAAATAAGTAGTCACAAGAAAACCACTTATTTTGTTTTCACAATTAACCTGAGTTTTATTAAAGACTGATTTGGGCAAAATCCTTGTCAATTTGGTGGTAGTTTGGCATTCTTTAAAGCAATTTGTCCAAAATGGCAGTTTCCTGGAGACTTAAGTATATGATAAATTACATGTAATTCATGGCAACCATGGCAGGTCATTTAATGAGAAGGATTCAAATGAGAGACCGTTGCCATTTCAGAAGACAAAGCTAGTCAAGATCATCTGTTTCAGTATTTTAATTCATTTCATCGAATTTCCCTTGTCTTATGTTCATGGAATTAACCAGCAGGGGCTGCTCTTAGCCTTGCAGGCAAGCTCAATTTCTGCAGAGTTGAAATATGTTATTCCCTAGTTGTTGGTGTAACTAAAGTACATTAGTACAAAGGTTGGTGAATAACTTGTGAAAATATGGCCCTTGTCTTGTTTGAACTAATTTTGTTGTTTTCCTCAAAGCTCTGTCTTCAAGCCTCCGATATCTGCACTCCTCGAATGTTAATTAAAATGCTATTTCCTCATGTTCATCTTTATAAATATTTTATCAGTGCAGATATGATAAAGGAAAGACAATTAAAGACTTTGTGTTCACAAGATAAAGTATAATTTTAATAGAACTGGTAAGTCAGAGAATGGAGTTTCCTCAGCCCTTGTGATTTCAAATCGGAGCTGACTCTCTTTAGGGCAGTTCTCAATATTACACAGACCCATTTAGTTTTGGAAATTGCACAACTCTTTGCAGTCAGCTATTGGCAAAACTAGAAGACCGACGGTGTCAAATGGCTTTGGGGGTTGGTGTGTAAAGGTAAGGAGACATTCTGTGTATTAGAATCCACACAGAAGCATTGCTTTTGTCAGAGGTTAACATCACCATGTGTATCATAGATTCTCAACTGAAGATGGGAGACGATAACCCCTTCCCAACTCCTAAATTACACTCTGACTTTTTTTTCCAACCTTGATGCTCTGTGACTTATTTATGCCTTAGCCTTTCTGGAAAAGCCCCAAACTGATAAATAAACCATGTCTTATGATGTTTATGTGTCATAACTTCATAACTACAAAAGTTGGATTACTTCTAGTAATGTTAATATTGCTCTTTTTATTATCCCCAACTAAGAAACATACAGCTGAACAGATACCATTAAGACTTTCTGAGTGACCAAATTATAATTTGGATTAGATTTCCTTTTCAAAGCCCTACCAAGGGACACTTCAAGGTTATTGTGAATAATACATTTAACACAGTCAAATTCAGACTCAAAACTAACTAGGGAGTTTGGTCCTTTGCTATTGTATACAGACATGCAGGTATTAGCTTCTGGTAAACTTGTGTGATGGGAAGAATTATTAGTGTTCCCTAGTGCATTGGTTCCCAACTATCCTAATGCTGAAACCCTTTGAGACAGTTCCTCATGTTGTGGTGAACCCCTACAATAAAGTTATTTCCATGGCTACTTCATAACTGCAATTTTGCTACTGTTATGAATTGTAATGTAAATGTCTGTGCTTGATTGTCTTAGGTGACCCCTGTGAAGAAGTTGTTTAATCCCCAAAGGTGTTGCAAGCCACATGTTGAGAACTGGTATAGAATAGACGTATATATATGGGATTTATATATATATATATGGGATTTATTTGATTGTCATGCACAATGTGTTATGGGTAATCTAGCAATGACTGTCTAATATCAGAGATGCTGAGGACCACCAGTTTCTCAGTCTATGAGGCAATACCAAAGCAATCAGCAATAGCAATCAAATGTATTAGAAGACATGGCATCTACAGCATTTTTTGGTGTTGCATAGCACAGATTAGTTATGCAATTAATTATAATAATAATGTTATACTCTAGTATCTTAATAAAATATGATCATTAGAGACATGAAACCTAGCTTGATTCAATAATATATAAGTAGATTTTATTATCTGCTGTTAAGACGACTCAAATTTTTCCTAACAAATAAAATTATATAAATAAATTTGCTCCGTATCAAAAAGCTTTGTCTCTCCTTATAGTCCCTCATACTTCCTTAGAAAATTATTAGTAGAAATTTCTGCAATTGAACAAATTTGGAGGGAAGGAGATCCTCAAGACCTTCATATTGCTTGCCTTTGAAGATTGGAACTTTCCCTGACTTAAGGACTGCCTATTATAGTGAGGACTGCAACAGGATAGTCGCTGTGTTTGTCCCTGTGACTACCATATCTCTCACTGATCTTTACAGCTCTCCTCAGATAAATGTCCTTGAAATTTCCAGGGCTTGGAAAACAGAATTCATGTCCTTGATCTTCCAGAAATTCTCCTAAGAAGCTGGGATTTACAGCCTTGGTCTTGAATACTGCAGGAACCCATCACCTTCTTCTCATCTGCTGTAATTAGTATCTCACCTAACTGTTGGGAAAATGGAACCTTGGTGATCAAAGCATTGATACTGACTTTTTGATTGATGAAGATGTTAGGACAGCAGCAGATGGTATGGGCTATTGATGTTGTATTTTCAGCTTTAAAAGAGGAAGGTCATACAATAAAGGATAATGGGAATTGCTTTGAGCATGCCAGTCCATGTTGTTTCTAATTAAAGGAACTGGTGTGCATGTGCTAGGTAAAACTGCCGATCATCTAAGACTCCAACCACAGGATTGTACCATATGAATTAAGGATAAGGAAGCTGAGTTATTCGAAAATGGAGATCGAAATGGCTTTGTGACCTTTGAGCTATCCTTTTTGAGAGAAACTATTTACTAAGTGGATTACTATAAATTAAATTTTCTGTATTGAATCTCAATGGTTAGAAGCAAAAGAGACTTTTAAATGATGAGTCAAACAGTATTATCTTGCAATGGACGTGAGGCATGGCAAGAAAAAGGGTTTGGCAGAGCCAAAGCTCATCAGTAGAAAGACTGAAGTATGAAGCCATCTTCTAACCCCTGATATTATTTGTGTTCTAATAATTTTTATCCACTGTCTGAAGCTTACTCAAATGCCACATCTCTTATACTGGTGATACATTTGATTTATCTCCACTTTTAAACAATAATGAAGCTGGTTTAGGATAATTTGACTCTTCTCTTATGAAAATTGTTTCCCTGTCCTTGTGAGGTGATCGTAGGATGTGGACTTTTGCAGGACTGTTCCATATAAATTCCAGGATTTGTAGATTTGAGCATATTACTTATGACAGTTAGACTCCCTATCAGCACTCTCTCTTTCTGTCGTGTGTTCCATCCCTCTTTAGTGACCTGTTCCAAGAGTACATCATTAAGTACTCTACTCTGTATGACCAGACCCACAATATCCTCCAGATCTGTTTTCTTCTAACCCATGGCCACATAGTTTTCGAAGGAAATTTGGATTTCTCTACTAAGTCCAGGATTTGCATTGCTGACACTATTTCATTGCTATTTCCCTCAAAACTTGACAGACTTCCAATATAATAAGAACAATTCTACTGATTTTATGAGTGTGTGTGTGTGTGTGTGTGTGTGTGTGTGTGTGTGTGTGTGTGCATTATGTGTGTAAGTGTATTTGTAGGTCCATGTGTCTGGAATTGTGAGTGCATAGAAAAGCAAGAGGTAAATATTAGGGGTCTCCCTCTTTCACTCTCCAGCTTCTGTTTTTGTTGGAATGCTTGAGACAGGGTCTTCTGTTGAAACTGGAGCTCCCTGATTAGCTATTGATTGGCTAGACTGGCTAGCATCATGCACTAGTAACCTCTTGTCTCTACCTCACAGCTCTGGGATTGTAGGCATAAACAGCTACTTTCTACCTAGTGACAGTAGACCAAGTTGACTCTTAGGAATGCCCTATGAAGCAATCCATTGGGTAATTACACCTGGTCCAACTTTATACCCCATATACTGTGAAATGTTCCAAAATCTTTTGAACACAGAAACAGTCTTTTCTTGTTTTGATATTTTCACATTCATTCTGCACCCTCTATTGACCAAACTTGGCTTGTGCCAGCTGGCATGGGAAATACCAAGAGTCCTGCTTCAATAGCACAAAAGAAGAGGCAAGAAATACAGATTTGGAACTGAGAAGAAATAAATTGGCAACACATATAGTTGTAAAAATGCCTGTAAGAAAGTGATAAAAGTGATATACACAGTTGATTGTTGATCTTTAACAAAAGATTACTAGGACACAGTGATTATCAGTTAGTCTCCCCTAAAATAAAATAAGTATTAAATTAAATCACAAAACACTAAATGTAATTTCTGAAATGTCTTATTTGTTGGGACCAAGGTTTTATAGATAGTGAGGAGCTAAAAAATAATATTAACTAGCCTTAAAGTTGATAATTCTGAATCTGTGTTGTAACATCGTAAAGTGACTGTTTCTTGTGCTGTGTATGGTTTATTAAGATGTAATGAGACATTTGTAATCAATGGGATTCTCAAATCCTTTTTCAAAACACTGACTATATGATTCTCTTTGTCTAGGCTGGTATTTGCAAACACTGTTATCACAATAAAGCCTCGGAATCCAAGCCTTCTGAATCCTCATCATTAGATTGCCAAGACACACTGTGCCTTAAATATATTTCACTTGTGACTTGAGGGACTTAAAAAGTTGGTGGGCACAGTTCAAGGATGTGGTAGAGGAAAACTGTGAAACAAAGAAATGATAATGAACACTAGTCGTTCTCAAACAGGGGTCCTTCAATGGTTTGATGTGGGTAATACCATTTAACAACAAAATATTAATGAAATCTGTGTGCTTCAGGAGAATGCTTAAAAATAATCAAACATTACATGAGTGCTAGATTGTCTCCAAGTTGCCAAACATTCCATCCTCCCCCTTTTCCTCACCCCAAACAGGTTCCAATTACCTGTAGCTAATTTAGCCATTTTTTTAACCTGTTTTAAAATAGGTACACCGTTGCTGAAAATACATGATTGTGTTTGAAAAGAAAACGTGTTTAAAAGGAAAGATATATGAGAAGACATTGAGAGTGATGGCCCTAACCACCTTTCTAAGTTGATTATTTCAGGAAAAACCTGGTTCTGACAGGCATGGGCAATCACAGGCTGGGCTTGGAGGAAGAAGGGGGGAGCAAAGGGGGAAGGGGATGGAGATGGGAGGGCAAAGGAGAAAAGGAAGGGGCACAAGAGTGGGAGGAGGGGGATGGGAGAAGGGGAGGAAATGGCACCTGCAGCAGCGAAGGTGGGGACACTCAGTTGGCTTCTTTCTCCTGTGATCCAAAGCCCTTCGAGTGGAGTGAGATTCCTAAGCTTTAATTCCCATTCTGGCAGGTGATTGTACTTGGGGAAATGAAGGATTATCATCTCTGCTCTGAGTCAGAGTGTTAATTAAGGAGTGTGCATATAAAATGAAATAATGAATTATTTAGCTGATAACAAACACAATATAAAATTCCATTTATTGGGTTGTCAATTCGATTTGGTTAGTTTTGAATTGTATAAATTCTTTTCGATGGGACATAAAAGTGTCTGGCATTTGCAGGTTTATGTTTTAAGTATTAACATTTTGTTCCATGAACAAGTATGTCTTATTTAGATCTTACAAAATGTTTTCAATACTTGATTGAAGTGTAAGGCAGTTCGAATCAGCGTAAAATTTACATGGCTTTTGGATCAAGAAGACTTAAAAGTCTGACCAATCCTTTATCTCTTCTTTGTTCTTCAACCTGGAGCTGTCTAAATGCTTTGATGGAAGATGCTCTGCCAAAGATAACTTGTCACATCCCCTGTAAGGGGAATGAGTTATTAAGTGCAAATAACTTTAGACAATTTCTCAGTGGGTTATCCAGTTAAGAAAGAAAGTATAAAGTATCTAATGGTTTAGAAATTATAAATGTTTGCTGGTGCTTCACTCTTACAGTCCATTGTTGAGCTAAGTAATTCTCAGTTTTGTTTGTGAAAATAAATATTGGGGTGTCATATATTCCATAAAGTATGTGGGATTACATTCAATGCAAACCTTGAAAGACCCAATCAGCAGCTCTATGTAGGGAGTTTGGGTTAGTTTCCCTTGTTCTGCCCCTGCACAAGCACTGTTCCCCCATGGTTCGAATCTCCATGTGCACAGGACAAGTTCACACTCCCTTTGCCCAGTATGATTCAGTTTAAATATGTAGGTACCTATTCCATCTGTGAGTTTCTCCTTTTCCCTTTCAAAAGGTTCTTCATTTGGAAAGTATGCGACATATGACCTATCTCCTTAGCAATGCACTTGCCGTGTAAATGTTTTATAGATAGGCTGTGTTAACTAATTGTAAAATGACTGTTTATCATTACTTGCCAACTTAGATGTCATGGTCTCAATTTTCTCCCTCTCCCCCAGACTATACTGTCATTTCTATTACCAAAAGGGTTTTGAGAAAAGAAAAGCACTGTGGGTTTCTGAAAACTCAAACACTGTTTTATTATAATAGCAACATTGTGTAATGTCACAAGCATTTCCAATCGTGTCTTAGGGAGAACACAAGGTTTGGAATATTACTTGATTGAGCTGCAGTTTTAGGCAAACTTAATTTCACTTTTAATTTTGGACTATTCTTTTTAATTTGTGTGTACTTGTGTGTGTGCATATTTGGTGCGTACTTGTATGTGTATCCCTGTATGTAAATGTGGATGTGTCCAAGCCACAGCACAAATGGAGGGGTCAGAAGACAACTTTAGACATCAGCCTTGTTTTCTTCTCATCTCCTGTAGAAGCACTCAGACTAGAGTCAGGCAGTGTCACATCTGGCTCTGTGTGCTTCCTGGGGATTCAAACTCACACTCTCATTCTTCCATGACAAGAAATTTACCCAATGAAACATCTTCCAAACCCTGAATTAAATTTCTCTAATCTTTAATTCCCTCTCATTTACTTTGGAAATAATAATCTTGCTTTGAAAATAAAGTGTTGTGTTAGGTACTTAGTATAATGTTGACATATAACCAGTGATTATTAAAACAATGGGAACAATGGTGGGAATTATTTTCTCACCTAAGGTAGTGAAATAATTGTAAATATTGAGGAAAAATGTAATAGTGAATTGGGAGAGTTCAGCAAAAACTGAACTTCATGCCAGACAGTGGCACAGCACTCATCAATGCAACTAAATTAGTAACTAAGGAGTAAGCATTTCCATAGCGGTTAGAAATTTTAATCTTTGTTAAACAAAGGTAATAGGCATGGGGAAAGGACCCTCCTTAATAGACAATTGAGAGTGTTCTCTTTAATGCAGGCACATTCTCAACAGCAGTCAACCACTAAAAGCCTTTGTCAGACCTGTTGATTTTAAGAGATATGACAAAATTGACAAGTTGAAAGCATCTCTCTAATGATGCCATCTACCTCGCCTACCTGCTTCATGGGATTGTTGTGAGACCCAAGGTGAAATAATGCATGCAAAATTACTTTATATGATAAAGATGAAGTGATAAATATTAAATGCATTTGCTCAATTAATATTGATATTGAATGCCTATCACCCACCAGTCAGGTCTTAGACACTTAATGACGGATTACACTTCTTATTGTTAGATAATTCATTCAACTATTCATGTTAGGTTAATATCTATCATCTATCTATCATCTATCTATCTATCTATCTATCTATCTATCTATCTATCTATATATCTATCTAAAACACCTACTTACTTTCATCTATTTATCTGTTATTCAATCAATAACCCATCTAATCTAATACTATCTATTATCTTTCAATTATCTGTCTGTCTACATCTATCTATCTATCTATCTATCTATCTATCTATCTATCTATCTTCCATATCCTTTTATCTTCTTGGTTAGAAGGTATATTGTAACACAGTGAGTTGCCCATACTCTGGTTCATACATCTTTACTTGCAGTGAGTCATTGGTCTGGTTAGAGACCTCTGGCTTCTGCTATACCCTCAGTACTGAACCCTCACTGGGACTCCTCTTGGATATCCTGTTGTTGTCCTGTGTCATGGACATCTTACCACTTTGCAACTACAGGACAGGCCCCTTCACATGCTCCAGCAGTTCATAGATGGGGTGGGTGTTTAGGTGGGCCCAGTTCTGGGCCTGACTGATACCTGGGTTAGTCATCCCACAAACTGTCCCTCATCCTCACCCCCAGGGTGAGATCTCCAGCACTACCCCAGCTAGCTCACCCAATGCAGCAGGCAACAAGGGGTGGGACTAGTTCTCCTATTCTCATGCCCTCGGGGCTGGCTAGCTCACTTGCCTCTACACCATCAGGGCCAGATCTGCTGTGTTGCCAAGTATAGATGAGGGACCCACTCTCCAGAGTGCTGCAGCCAGAGAGGGGCAGGAATATCTCTCCTGCTTTCATGCCTGCAAGGCTAGCTCTTCCATGTGATGCAGGTGGCAAGGGACAAGAAGGGAAGATAAGATAGCCCCTTTTTATCACCGATGCCATGCTACCACATGGCAGATGAGGGGGGATAGGGTCCACTCTCCTGCTTTCATTCCCTCCAGGCCGGCTCACCCATGCCCTTGCCAAGAGATTCAGCTCTACTGTGCTGCCCAGGCAAGGTACAGGGCCTGCTCTCCTGAGCGCTGCAGCCAGTGAGGGCCAGGACCAGTTCTCCTGCTCTCATGACCCCAGGGCCTGCTTTTCTGCCTGCCACAGGTGGCAAGGGTTGAGGGGGTGGACACTTTACCCCACCAATGACACGGAATAACAGACCAGTAGTATCATGTGTCTCCATTTCAATGGCTATATGAATCCTCAAGGGAACTGAGGATGGGCATTCCTAACAAGGTCCTAGCTGATTCAACATGGCAGCTCTGCAGACACATTTACTCCAAGGATCTCTGGAATTAATTGGGTGTGCTCTGAATCCAAACTCTTGAATTAGAGCTCTTCTTGTGCTTGTTAAACCATTTTCTGTCAACCATGTTTAAACATTTTTCATTAATTTTTTTCTTATATTCCAAACCCAGGTACCCCTCTACCCTCTCCTCTGGCTTCCCCCCACTCCCTCCTCCCATCTGCTCCTGGGACAGTGTAAGGCCTCCTCTAGGAAGTTTACTAAGTATGTCCCATTGTCTCCTTGAGGCAGGACCAAAGCACCCCCACCCCATCCCTGTGTCTTGGCTAAGCAACCATTTCTTAATAGGTAAAATTCGTTTTTTTAAAGTTATTACAACTTGAGCGGTTAAAAAGAAACCTGAACTTTTTTTCTTCCTAACTCTAACATACTGCATATTCAGACAATTTCAACAACAAAGAATCTTTGTTTTGTATTTTATCTGGACAATACTCACTCATTTTAATCAGCAAGGAAGTCACAACACCCATCTGAAAGGATCTCCTTGTGTTGTGTCCCCTGAGAATTACAAGGCAGACTCTTCTCCCTGTTGCTTGCTGTCTTGATTACTATATGTAAATGCATTTGTTCAGCAATTGGAACATAACCCAACACAAGCTTGGTGAAATTAAATTAAATCAGCACCTGATTTCAATCTAGTTTCATGTATGCTTTGTAGCAAAAACCCATGGGTTGTTTAAATATGCCTTTTCTCTTCGCCAAACTCTACTGTAACTTGATACAATTTTGACTACTTTAAAATATTCCCTCCAGAAATATTTATGTTCTTAACGCTTAAGTTCTGAGTGTTTTATATGAGATACACTGTTAACATTTAATGATGCTTTATGTGTTCTACACAATTCCTTCATTGGGATTTCAATTTCCTGATCTTAATATTCCAGATTATATATTTTTAAATACATATGCTAAGCATGCAATTTTCTCACCAAATTTAACACAATGCCCCCCCCCCACATTTCTTACCTTCTTTGATGTAAATGCATTTGGAAAATCCTTAAAGTTTTTTGTTTTTTTGTGTTTGTTTGTTTGTTTGTTGGTTTTTGTTGTTGCTGCTAAATCAGGGATAGACATGGCCACCTCCCTATCATGTGTGCCTCCTGAGGTTCCTCTCACATTATAGCTCTGTGACCCTTGATAGGTATTTTGTAACCTGAAAGTAGGTGGTGTCTCTGTTGCATTAAGCCAGATCAAGGTGAGTTAGAATTTAAAAGACCAGTTTTAATGATCCTAGCACACTTAGGTAACTCTTCACCTCTCAACCTAGAGGTGGGGGGAGGGGACGGAGGAGGAGAAATCAAGTGCTAGGCCTAGGGTTAGGGCTTTAAATACCCTGTAGGCAAGGTTTTGAACTTGGTAGAAGGAGCCTGGATGGGGTTTGGAATGGGGAGGAGTAGGTTTTAAGCAAAGCTTCCAACTAAACTGCACTCTCTTGTTTTCTTGTGTAATAGGGCATTTCTATAATTTGCCCTGTGTATTCCTTAATTACATAGGAATTCCTTAATTTTAAAATGGCATTGTCAACCACAGACTTGGTTTTCTGTTCTTCTACCTAAATTTTTAGACAAGTTTTGCTTTTACAGTCAGATTCACCATACCTAGGCTTCTACATTCCCGCAGAAATACTAAGTAATATTGATTTTTTTATGGATGATATGCATCTAAGGCTCAAATATTAATTATCTAAAGACTTGCATACTTCCAAATCCATGTAGTTTCACTACAAGGACTGAATACACGTCTGTCAAAGCAGACACTTAGGAAAAGAATGAATTTGCATCAAGTTTCTCAGTATTGTCAGGAGTTAATAGGATAGCCAAAACTTAACTCTGACTGTTGGGTTTTCTGTTTGTTGTGTTGTTTCTGTCATTGCAAATGTTTGAATTTAATAGTGAAATGTGGGTTTTATACATTCTTTCTCTGAATCAGGGCAAGACTGTGAAGGCTTGTAAATCAGCAGCTAATGTACTGTGATGAAAATCATGCTTAATAAATTCCAAAGGCCATTCTTAGAGACTTCATCATCTGCCACTGGCTCTCTTTGAATATTCACTGTGGAAAAAGACAGACTTTAAAAAGATGCCCAACCCTTTAGACCCCTTCATATTGGAGGTGCCACATATAAGTGCCACAGTGAGTGCCCATCCGGGGTTGACATCCTATCCTACCAGGCAGGTGAGTGAGTCACCATGGGTATAAAATTCCTGTGAAACTTCAGGTGATGACCCTTAGTAGCTTTAGTTGCTATTTGATTTCTACTGTGGGAGAGACAGAAAATACTAAGCCAAGCTCTTCCCAAAAACCCGACTTACAAAACCGGAGCAAATATAAAACAGTTGTTTGAAGTTACTCCGTTTAAAAGCAACTTATTACTCAGCAAGGCTGGTAGAGAATACAGCAGAGCCAGGATGTAAAGCTTGGGTCCAATTCAGTTTTCATGCTTCCAAGAAAGTCACTTTCCCATTTTATGTCTTAATCTCTTGGTTGAAGTTAGTAGTAAGACCTTTACTCCCCAAAATCAAATGAATACATCTATATTTTCATACTTACAGATTCCAAGACAGATAATCATTATCTTTGCAACTGCAGGGTGAAGGTGCAGGGAAAAATTTCAAATGTAAGAATTTGGACCCAACATACCATCTGCATTCTGTAGGTCATGGAAATTTAGACCAAGAAATCTTTACATAACCATCCATCTCACCTATTCCAACAACAGTGAGCAGTCTATATTAGATTGATGAAGTCTAATGTTTGATATAACACAGGTTTATGCTTTTCCAACACTAAGTTTATTAATACTAACTACAGAGTCAAAGTAGGAAGTAGTGGTGTTAGGCCTTCTAGAAACTGTGAAAAACAGAATACTGCTTGTTATTTACAAAACCCATTGAAGATTTTTATTAGTAAAGAGTACTGAGAGTGGATGTTCATGGGCCTGTCTATAAGAAACATAGTGAGAGAGAAAGTGGTTTGGTCATATCTGCTTTTAAAGGTCACACAACACATGGGGCCACAGTGCGCATGTGCATAAGGCCCGGGGATGTCTATGCATTTTGCCTGAATGTTGAAGGCACAGGTGTGGCCAACCCTGGAAATGCTAACACTTGGGGTGACTAGGCATTTTGCCTGAATGCTGATGGCCTTGTGGGTGGCTGCGGGACCCTGGAAATGACAACACTGCTGTGATGTATAGCAGAAAAAAAATGAAAAAGATAGCCTCATTAGAAATGAATATATAAGTGATGATTCAGATAAGGGAAACCATTAAGAACGGTTGAGCAAGAGACAACATTCTTATTTTTCTTGTTGTTTCTATAAGGTGAAATGTGATACAGAATGCATACTGCCCAACTGTTAACAGTGTGCCTGATGAAATTCCAGACGTGAGCAATTATGCTGACATCCACAATGGATCTTTTCTTAACAACAAGTTGGGGGTGGTGGCAGTAACTTCTAAATAGGCAAGCTCTCATTGGGATAAATGTATAATGGAACAATTGCTAATGATTTACTATAAATCACTGCTAATATTTGTCATTGCTCTCTGGTGGGTAATTGAACACTCTGAGAACAGATATAGCACTAGAGAACTGTAGACTGTGTGTCTTGAATCAAGTATTGACTTGCTGTGTGACAACAGAAAAGTAACTCAGCTCATGTTGCTTGAGAAATGGAAGGATTTGCACAAGGTCAAACAAACGCTTCATGTTATTTATGAAGTTTATAAGAAGATTAATTCATCAATACATAGAAAGATACAACACGTACATGATAAATAATAATACACAAATTTTGTTAACTATATATCAGAATATCAAAGCTTGAAGATGCTTAAAATAGTTGAATTAGACATCTTTTGGGTAATTTTCTTTTTGTTTGTCTTATTTCATAACAGTCCCAATTGTATAGCTATAGGTTTACTGGAACTCACTATGTAGACCAGACTGTCCTTGAACACCAAGGTCTACCCCTCTGCACCTCTGCTGTGTTGCAATTAAAGTGTCATTATAAGAATGTACCACCACAGTGGCTTCATCTTCTTTACATTAAAGCCTCTGAATCAACAGTTACAGATAAGCCTTAGAGGAAATGATTCACATTCAGGATATCTTGTTATTTTATAAGGACTTGTATATTTTATAAGATCCTGATACCTTATAATATGCTTCTGCTCATGCAAAAGGCCAAATCAGACCCGATTAAAAACAGATAAATTCACACTACTGGGCAGGTTAACAGGTCCAAAAGAATGGGGCCAGATCAGTTGCTCATCCAGGCTAAGGCATGGAGGTTTTATAGACCTTAGGTGAGGGGTGATGAACTGCCAATAAGGAACTGGGACTGTGCCCAAGTTTGGTCAAAAGTTAGGTCCCTGGGAGGGGCACTTGGGTGACATTCCTTTGGTCAGCATTTTTTTTCAGTGAGGGTTGGATTAATGGTGGTAGGGCAGACTGGGTTTCTCAGCTTGTGCAAATATCTAGCAGGGGTTTCAACCAAAAACTTTACTCCTTCTGTTATTTAAAAACATGAAATATTTAGTTTACATAACTGGTTTAAAATTGTTTAAAGTGGTAGGAAGTGATTTTCAGTAGATCCACAAAATTATAAACAACAATTGATTTAGAAAATATCATATTTCCAAATATACTCTAATAAATATCATGGGCATCTTATTACAAAATATATAAGTGGTAAAATATAAAACACTATTAATTAGGAAATAAAAATGGAAATCAAATTTACTTTAAAATATGCAAAGAGTAAATTACTTGGTATTTCTTTTCCTTCTAATTTCTATTTTGACCAATTTTAGCATAGAATTTAGTTCAGAATTCCAATAGATTAATCCACTTCTTGGTCCTTATCAGAAGATTGTTTCTGTAGCAGATGGCTAATAAAACAAAAACACCCCTCCCAGGTCAACATGCAGAAAGTAAAATGCATAGGGGATACTTATCTCTAAATGGAACATTTCTTTCTTTTTTTTTTTTTTTCAGGATCTGTAGTAATATTCTTTTTTTTATTTGAATTACAAACAAGATTGAATTACATGACAATCCCAGTTCCCTTCTCCCTCCCTTCCCCCCAACTAAAACCCTACCTATCACATATCCATTCTTGTAATCTACACCTGACTCAACCTTTCTTTCACACCTCTTCCCCAAGGCTCAGGGATCATGGAGGAAGAGGAGGCAGAAAGATTCTAAGAGCTAGATACTACAGATTATTAAGAGGTGTGTTTTCTGGGCACAGGAGGGAAGTTGGGCATATACATTCCCAGTGATTGTGACAGCATGACAGCATACATAAGACCCGTGCAAACCTCAGTGTTGCACAGAGGAGGTTCACATTGGGC
Source organism: Cricetulus griseus (assembly GCF_003668045.3). Lineage (NCBI taxonomy): Eukaryota > Metazoa > Chordata > Mammalia > Rodentia > Cricetidae > Cricetulus > Cricetulus griseus. Next base: position 20,346,100 of record NC_048597.1, read on the forward strand.
CTGAAGTTCTTCACTAGCTGAAGTCTTCCTTGCTTTGTATCTTCTGGGAAAGGAGGAATCAGTTTTCTTTTAGAGTATGCCCCTAATAGATCAAATGTTCTCCAGGTGTGCCCCTGGAGTATTTGAGCAAAACAAATTGGTCTGGACTAAATTAAAAAAAAATGAGAGAAGAAATAAAAAACAAGAAAAAAAAAAAAAAACCAAGCGTGAAGTATGGTGGGTAGGGCCTTGGAGATTGGTCTAGGCAAAGTTGGGGAGGAGGAAATATGTGAACATTATTGAAATTCACTGTATAAATTTCTCAAATATTAAAGTATTATTTAAAAATACAGCCTCTAGAAACATGAAATCTACTTTTTTATATTTCTCTAAAGATGTGCCCAACATGATAGCACTATTGTTAGCAAAGAAAAAAATGCTTACAAGTATTGAGGAATTCATAAAATACTGCATTTATTTTTCTCCATGCTATTTAGAAATAGAAATGGATAACTCTTATTTCAACCCAACTGGAGATCTATATCATAAAAATACTTTCTTTGTGTTAAAATAAAAAGATACTTATCAAGGGAAGTGTTGATTAAAATAGTTTTGTTTGCTTCATTTTAACTCATGATCTCAGGAATTTAATATCTGAGACTTCATTGCAATCCCATAGGCATGTTCCAAATTATTTTCCAAGTTCATGCTTTCTTTTCTCTCTCTTAATGCATCTGTCTGTCTTTCTCCCTTTTTCTTTCTTCCTTCCTTCCTTCCTTCCTTTCTTTCTTTCTTTCTCTCTTTCTTTCTTTCTTTCTTTCTTTCTTTCTTTCTTTCTTTCTTCTTTCTTAATAAAATGTTGTGAGGCCAATGGTCGGTAGGAAGCATCTGCTCTCCACAGCCTTTTCAGATGAGAATGATTCAGTCACCCTATCCTGTCACCGATAAATGGATCCCACTGCTTCTTCTCAGTGATTCCAGAATTTCACCATCTTGTTTTCCTGTTGTGAAGGATATTCAGCAGAAGATGACTTTAATCTCTTCTTCCTTCTAAAATCACACACTATATGAAAAGCATGTCATATTGTTATATGGCAAAAAGAAAATCACCACCGCCAAACCACCAATATTAGAAAAGTATAAATGATGTACCCAACTTTAAAAATCAGTTCACCCTTGAGGTTAATAAAAGAAAAAAATCTTTAGGATGAGTGATTTTCTAAAATTCTACATAATAAAATTTGATAGAAACAACACTATACATTAATGTAAGAGCTAGTTAAAATATCAGAATTTCACATAATATAACCCTAGGTAATTATTATAATTATTAAATATTCATATTATAGTTTATAATGGCATTTCCTTAAACAATTTGATTGCTTTGCAAAACATGAACAGAGACAGAATAACTAATTTTTAACACTAAATAAATCTGTATATGTTGATCAAATGAAGAAAATATTCTTCTATTCTTAATGGTTATTCAATAAAAATAATTTTGACTTTCAGCGCACCAGTTGTTTTAAATTTACTGTATTAAGGTAATAAGTACCCCCCCCAAAAAAAAACTCAGTTTAATGAGAAGCACATCAGAAACATTTGCTTCTTGAAATATGGCCTCTACCTGGTCTGTATTTAAGTTACTCCTAGCAACCTACAAGCACAATCATCATTATTTATCTTTGCCTACTAGATACTGTGATGCTCAGAAATATGTCAGAAACAGGCTTGAGAGACTGTGTTGATGATTCCCACATGATGATAATGATGGTAATTATGATCATGGGTATGATTCAACTCAAGGACCATGATATCTTTATTAAAAGTGTTGAATTTTGTCACATTATCTCATTGGTCATCTTTAAAATTCAGAACTCTATGCTTGATCTACATTGGCTTATACTATAAAATTATGCAATGTATAAATGATTCAGAATGATGGCAAAGGGAAGTATGATAATAAACATAAGACAAAAGGACACTGTATTTTAGTTAACAAATATTTGTTATTGTGCTTATAGTTCCCATTCAATTATAGTTCCCATAAATACAACAATGTCTTTATGTTCTTTAAGATGTCATATCAACAATGAGCTTTCCATCTGTAATCTATTTGCTGTCCCTGACCCTGTAGAAGAAACCCCTTTAAAAATTCCCCTGAATCTTTCATTGTGTGTTGATGGATGAATAAGCTCTCCTATTCTGCACAGAAGGTACATGTTGTTTTACCTGAACTCATCTTGCTTGAGAAAACATAAGCTGGTTAAGTCATTCATCTCTTCCACAGTCTGGTGTCAAAACACCATTATTCGGCTCTCCATTTTTGGTATGGTCATCTTCCATTTTCAAATAAGTACTAAAAGCTTTCAAGGAAGAATATGGTACTTATTAATAAGGACTTTTCCACTTTGCATTGTTCATATTTATATTTAATTCACAGACATCTATAATAAATATTATGATGTGAAATTATTACCAAAGTACAGCTATCTTTTCATGTGTCAGCAACAAAATATTTTGCTTCATTGTTTCTGGGTTAGCATTATACTGAGAGAACAAACCAGACATAATTCCATAATAAACTCTTTTCATATTTTCTCTATTTGCAAGATGTATTAAGTAGGTGTAAAGCTTAGTTGGTTGAACCTGGCAAACTAACACTTAGGTCCACAGACCTAAGTCTGAGCTATTGTCCTCTCCTCGCTGTCACTGGGCCTTCCTCAGAGAACCTGCTTATTTAAAATAGCAATGCAATGAAAAGTACAGCCTCTCATCATGGCATTGCCCTTATTTTCAAGATGATGATTATTAACCAATTAGAAATTTATAAGAAAGAAACACCTGGCACACTTCCATAAACAAATAGGCTTCCTATGGTTTTAAGAACAGCTGAGGGTATGTCAAAGGGTCAGGGTGATCTGTGAGGAAAGCTGTCTTCACAGTTTGACTTCCCCCAAATGCATGTCTCTAATAAATATGCACCACTAATACCCATGTATTCATGTATGTATTTATTTGCTTATTTATTTACTTACTTATTTAGCAGGCAATGTGGCAAAGGCTGCAATGAGAGAAAGAATGTAAAGGAAAATAAAGATTTAAAAAATAACACTGCAAGTATATTGAAAAAAGACACTGTAAAATGATATCTCTCAATCATAATTGTTAGTCCCTACAATGAAAACAACATTCAACTGGGTTTTTATAAAGAAGAAGTGTTGCAATTTAGGTTATTTCAAGCCCCGATTCAATAGCAACAGTTGGTATGGGGTGTGAGCCCCTTATAGAGATGTTCCCACCCATCTCCAGCTGTGCTCCTCCTGACCCCCTTTCTTGCTCTTGACTTCACTTTTGAGGAATTCTATTGGTATGCATCCACATTTGAAGGTAGTTCAATTTTAAGCAAATGTGATGATGTTTTAGCTACCACTTGATATAGCCTATCTATTCCTGGGTCGTTTTCATTAATTGCAGATGTCTTTCATATGGTAGGATTCACAGCATATGCTACCCAATACTTAAAGGCTGCATTATTTTATAATGTCCAATGTGAAACACTATGCAATGCAAAATGTAACTAAATAGTATCAGTTGAGATACAAAAACAGAGTGAACATAATCTATCGTGGTCTTGTAGACTGATTATAGGCTTAGGTGATAGTACTTTAAAGTATTATAGCTAAATAACTTGATAAAAACTAATGTGACCTGTTCCTTTCTTCATTTCAAGGTGACTACTAAAATCCTTTAAATCACATATGTAACAAACATATTTCCTATGGATAGCACTGCTTCTACAATTTCAGATTTATTGAAGATTTGCATCCTTTTCAAAATTTTGTAAGGCACAGTACTGTTGTTTACACTTTGAAGCCTTTATTCCCAAACAGCCTGAATTCTTACATAGTTCTTAATGAAACTAAGCAAATCTCAAGATAACACTCATTAGCCACAAAGTGTGAGTTCAGGTTGAGGTCTCCCTTGACTTTGTAAATGTTTTAAGTGGCAGCATTATTCTGATTTAAAAGACTTGCTTCCCTCTCTGGCCTGGCATGGATCAAAGCCATTGTTTAAAACCACTATTAAATCTTTCAATGTACTTAAACAAAAGTTACAAAATGACAGGAAGGTGCACAATAGAAATGAAGGAAAACAGACAACATAAGTATATGTCATATCTTTTAAAATTTAAAGCACATGTTAAAGCACTTTCTTACTTCTTAAAAATGATAAATGTGACAACACTGACCATAAACTCTTATTTTGGAAAACTAAAAGGGTAGTAAACAAATATTCATCATATGCACACATATTATAAATGGCCTTTAGCATGCTCTCCTCATCATAGAAGTAAAGTTCTTCCCAAGCACATGATGTTTAGACAAACCAGAATAGAGAATGTTTGTCCTGAGTCCCATCAAGGTGTCCAGCAGAAATACCTCAGCTTCTGTGGGCTTGATTCCTAAACTTTGTAGAGTAGATCTATGCTGTGAAATTCACATCATCACTTGAACTTTCTTTGCTTTTAATTTGAAGTAGTCTTTACAGTCCATAATAAAATATTCATGATTGTGCCAGAAAGAAAATGCTTTCTAAAGATTATCTTCATTAGTCAATAAGCAGTAATATGTAGTAATACATGTGTATATATATATGTATATATGTATATATATGTATATATATGTGTGTGTATACACAAATATACAGATGTATATGAAGTAATATTTTTAGAACACCTAGTACTATTTCAATGGTTAATGTATTTTTCTTGTATTTTCTTGTATTTTTGTTGCTGTTGCTATTTGGGGAAATGCTTGATAATGAAGTTGAATCTCTATACACTGATCTGGAAGTTTTCTTTTAACTTTTCTTTGTTCTCTCTAGCAATGTTGAAATATCCGAATAATACATAGATTACAGTGGCAAATGCACTGTGATTTACTAGGCACTAAGAGATGTTATAATCAGCATGCCATGGTCACCTGCCAACATGGGCATTACTAGCTCCTGTGAGAAATATACACTCATTCAAGGGGATTCAATCATTTCCCATTTTTACTAATAAAAATCTGTGTCCTTAACAGTCAATGACTTATATTTAAGTCACCAAATGACACAAAGAAATATGAATTAAAGCAGGAATGAGAGAAGCCTGAAATGTTTCTGTATACATATTGTTTTGCTCTAAAATTCCTAACATTAGCAGCATACATGAAAATTCTGGAGCCTACAAAATTCTGTGTGCCTCTTCTCTGCTAGAGATCATGACAAATCATATAACCAACATAATGGTAAAAGGTAAAAAAAAAAAATCAGAGAAAAGACAAATTTTTGAAACCACATATCTACTTGACACAAACATATTGCTTCTGTGTAATAAGAAATGGAATGTGATGGATGAAATGCCATGGCCAAACCTTTCAATCAATAGGACCACACAGCATTATTCATACCCTCCTTATGTCTGCCTTGAAGGTTTCTATATTGTAAGGCATGCTCTATACTTTTCTTACATTTTTCCTGTGTATTTTCTTGAGAAATGTAACTGTGGTTTCATGAAGGCTCCTGTGCTTAAATTCTCCCAAGGCTGATCCATCAGATATATTAGATAGGTTTTATTCTTTCTTTCCATATGCTAGCTTTTTTTTCAAATATCAGGGCTTAATGACACAATTTCCATATGTAGACATCTTACCTTTCTGCTTGGTCTTCAGTGATCCCTCATTAACATAAGCCATTCTTGAGTCATTATTTGGATCTCATTATCTGTGAAGGGCTTCCATATGAGGGACTTTTTTTTTTCAATACTAATGTTTTAAAATCTTCTGGCACACCAAATTTTCATCTGTGAAGGAAAATTCTGTCTCTGAGTTTTATAGTCTCACACAAATATATAACATTTGGATAGTTGTATAAGACAGGGGTTATATTTTGACAAAGATTAAAAATGAATATCAAATGAGCATTCTTTTTTTTTTTATTAGTTCTAGTTAGGGAACAAGCTTATTTCAAGTCCCTTCTCCCTCTCCCTCCCCTCACCCCCAGACTTCCTCCCCCACCCCCAGCCCACCCCCCACCCCATCCACCCACCACTCCCCAGGCAGGGTAGGGCCCTCAACGGGGGCTCTGCAAAGTCCACCAAGTCTTCCTATGCTGATCCTGGGCCCTTCCCCATGTGTCCAGGGCCAGAGTGTAACCCTTCATATGGGATGGGCTCTCAAAGTCCCTTCTTGCACCAGGGAAAAATACTAATCCACCACCAGAGGCTTCCTGGAGTGCAGAGGCCTCCTTATTGACATCCATGTTCAGGGGTCTGGATCAGTCTTGTACAGGCCTCCTGGACAGCATCTGGGGTCGATGTGCTCTCCCTTGTTCAGGTCACCTGTTCCTGTGGGTTTCTCCAACCTAGTACTTCATTCTTCGTTCTTCATTCCTCCCTCTCTTCAACTAAATTCCCGATTTCGGCTCATTGTATATCTATGGATATCTGTCTCTGTTTCCATCAGCCACTGGATGAGGGCTCTAGGATGGCATAAAGAGAAGTCATCAATCTCATTTTAGGGGGATGGTTTTTAGGTTATCCTCTCCACCATTGCCTGGATTGTCAGATCGTGTCATCCTTGTAGGTCTCTGGAGATCTCCCTGGTTCCAGATCCCTTCATTCTAAAGAAAACGAATATTGCATCCAAAGGAAGAATACAAAGAAACTGGATTTATTCTGTCTTTGAGAAATTTAGAGTTAGAGAGCAAAATAATATAACTCAAGTGCTTCCCAGTGAAACACAATGGCTGTGAATTTTGCCCTGAAAGATATTATTAATGGAAAGTATGAGGATATATTGATTTCTTTTCCTTGGCTTGGTACAAGTGTACTCCTTTTTAATAGTAATCAAATGATTTAGCTATTTTAGTAGGTCTTGGAGTCATTGAATAATTGAGCAAGCTGTAGGTATATTTATGTTCTAAAACACAATCCACATCATTATCTCTTCATAGAAAGTAGACAACTTTATTCAGTAGATATGTCATACAGCTTATGTTATAACTCTAGAATCCGTGAATTAGCTCTGGGTTTCTAATGCATTTGTAAATTATTTTTCAAATATAAGCCTAGAGTTACTAATGGAATTCATATCAGCTGAATCTCCTCCTGATAGAACAACTAATGTATTATATATTCTGCTTTTCAGTTACTAAAATGGTTTAGAATCCCAAAATATTAGAGTTGGTTGAAAGATTCGTTTTAGTTCTTAAAAGTTGCTCTTTTTTAAAAATATGTTGTACATTGACTTAGTTCACAGTGAATCTCTGTTCACATCTACTTTTCAATTTTTTAAATATTGGTATAAATAATATTTTGAAGTAGTTATTTTAAATTTGTGTTACCTTGCTAAGTCTATCAAATGGCCCATTACTTTCCATAATAAAGATAAGGGGCATGAAACGAGTTGAATCTAATAGCAGGCAAGAAAGAGGGTTTATCTAATGATGAAGAAAGAATAATTATTTTTATTTTAAATCAAGTTACAACTTCAAAAGACACTATAATTTTATGGCCATTTGTATTTCTTACTTATTTTGTGTTTCTAATAGAAATGGGAAAGCATTACATTATACTATCCTATTTTTTCTCTTATGAGTTAATAATTATAAACATAAGTACTTTTAGTTGTAGCTGAAGATTTGATAACAGTGTAAATGAGGTAGCTCAGGGGATAAAGCACATACAACACAATCTGTGCTTCATCCTGAGAAGTCACCGTGGCAGGTGAGAAAAGAATTGGCTTGTTTCCTCTAACCTTCCCATTGCACACTGTGACACCTGCAAGCCTACACACGCACACACACACACACTAGGATGAAACAAAATTTGAAATTTTGAAACTTAATGTTTAGTGTGAAGATCAATTTGAAGTGAGAAAATGATATTGTTTGATCCAAAGGACCTTTGAAATAAATTTGGCTTACTTTGGTCTATTTGTACTGTTGAGAACAAATTCTGGCACAAAACAGAAAAACCCAAAGTTCACCAAAACATTATTTCTTTAAAATGAAGAAAAATCTCTAAATCTTATTATGGCTATTAGATTAGGAACAAATTTTCTCATGTCTGCATGTGGCTATGTATATAATTTCTTTGAATACCAAATACTTAAACAAATACATATGACAATAGAAATAGCTTTATTGCTTTGGACAGGCTTATTACCATTCCGCATCTGGAATTTATATATAATTACTTCCCCATAAAGATGACAAGAAAGAAACATTATTTATTTTAAACTTTAAGAAAATTTTCCTGCTTATTTCCTCTGTATACTTGAAAAGTTCTCCAAAAATGTCAAATGTGACTGGGCAGAGAATTTAAAATTAAAATCTAAAATTTGAAATTTTCGTATATTCACTTTTATTTCTGCCTTTTTTTTCGTAAAAGTTTATTATCTACAATGATGGATAATACAGTTATACAAGAATTATACATAAAATATGAAATATAAAACTTATTAATATCACAGGTTTCATTCTTTAAAAATCAATGCAACTTAGTTGCAACTATAGCATTAACATCTTTTCAGAGGGATGTATTGATGGAAATTATTGATGTTTTGATAAAGTCCATTTTGTGGAGTACATTGAGTCTATTTAGCTATCTAGTCATATTACTTCTTTAGATTACTTTTGAAACTTAAGAATCTAACTAAAAAGAAATCTATAATTTGGATAGGATGGTTTTTACTTTAGTGTAATAAACAGAAGACTAAATTATGTGTCTGTGTTATGGTTTATAGCTGCTATCATTCCCTGTAAAAAGTGTTACTCACATTATCAGGTCAAGTAAAAGGAAGATCTAAACAAATTATATGCATATAAGTTGTGTAAAGCAAGGAAGCATTCTTGCTACCCACTAAAAGCATCTCGAATACTTTATATCCTTTAGGGAAAGATGCAACTATGCTCTTGCAGTTTTTTTTTTTCCTATGATCAATCTGAATAACTGATTCCTTTTGTATCATATTTGAAGAGTAATGCTTTACACACAGTGGATACAAAGTAAATGCATTGTTTTCTAAGCCAAAAAAGGTCTGGTAAACCTTTTATATACAGAATCTATAAAAAGAGTAACATACAGAGATATAATTCTCAGGGAAGATTGTGATATTAAATTTTACTACATTGCTGCTCCTAACATTTCCAATAACCTTAGGGAAACTTTCTTCTCCAGTGGAAAATTATAATATTAACATAAAATTATAATATTCAGGAAAGCTTCCTGAAGGCCACTTTCCAGCTGCCTTTTCCCAGTGGATTTACATATCCCATTGATGTATTATGAGATAACTGCTGTACAGCTAACTAGTTCAGAGTAGCCTGTTAAACATGAATAACTTATTCATTTCTAGAGAGCCACACTAACATTCCTTTAGTTCTGCAATATAATCCTTAATTAGAAATGAAGTCTGATTGTTTTAACTACAAAACATAAAAGAGCCCTGCACTACATCAAGACCTTTAATGGAAACTAATGGAATTTTTGGCATAAAATGGTAGAATTAATTAGATCCAGCAATGCACACTGTTTAACTGCTAGCCTGCCATTTTATACTGATTTGAAGTCATACATACTTAACAAAAGACATCGAGTTGATTGCACAAAGGGGCTGAACACTCTTTTCACATTCATTGTGTAAGTTATTATCCTGTGAGAAAAGATTATTGACTTTTTGTAAGGAGATATTACAGAGAGAAATGATTGCTACCAGGGTGACTTAGAATTATGTATGAGATAAGTAATAACTCTAATTTCTCATCTGCTGAATAAATGGCTTTAATTTAAAAATACTAGGTACTGCATATGAGATTTCTGCTGATTTGAGCAGAATTTCTAAACCTGGCTTGAAATGCTATGGACATGAATTTAAACAAAACAAAACCCTCATATGTATATGTTAACTAAATATCCTACTTTGTTAATGCTATTTCTGAAATGATATTATTTCTTAAAATTAATCTGAAAATATGCATGTATGCTTCTATCTCTATGGTAAGGAATTTATCATATTTATGAGGAAGATAATAGTTTAATTCATATGGAGAAAGATACCAGGTACAGCTAAGTTAGAATTCTAAAATTTTCCTGTTCATTTTCCCCCAAGAATTACTTTTCCACTATTGTGATTTTCTGTAACCAAGTGAATCAAATTTGCCTTATTACAAATCTTATTATAAAACATGGATTTGAGGGTCCCCCAGGTGTACTTTAGGTCAAGCAAATTTGATAACTCCCATTGTGAAATGTGAGCATCTCTCTACATATAATTGCATCCCTTGTATTAGGCAAGGCAAGATCATAAAAGAGGTTGATGATACGTGACCTGTCAGTCTGAAGCAAGTAATGAGGATAGTCTCTTCTATCTGTCATATTCTTTAGTATAGAAAATATGGAGCCCATTGACCCTTAAATATATGATCATGTATATATTATACACACATGCATAATCTGGGTTTTATTTCTTGGAGCCAGTCTAAACTAGAGTATTCTTTAGGAGTGGGGGAGGAAGCACAGTGGTTAAGAACACTAGCTATCCTTCCAGAGGACCCAGCTTTCATTCCCCAAAATAACATTGTGGCTTACAACCCCTCTTATCTTCAATTCTGGGGGACTCAGTGTCCTCTTCTGGCCTCTACAAGCACTAGGCAAGTATGTGTGCATAGACATACAAGGAAGAGAAATACCCATACCCATAAAAGAATGTATGCTTAAAATTTCACTTGAATTAACATATGAAAATACAAATGTGTTTACATTTATAGGGTACCATGAATTATCTTGATCCATGTAAGTACTTCTTAGTCAAACATTTCTTCTCAAACATTTAATATGTCTTCAGTGTAATATATAATTCAAAATAATTTCTTCTCATTTTTTTAGATACTCATCTAAGTATCCCTATTTACTGCTGTTCTACTATGCAATATTGAACTCTATTTTGTGTATTACTTAGTACCATTTTGGCAAACATTATTATTATACCCAGCCTCTGGTAGCCAATGTTTTCCTTTTCCATACTCATGAAAAATATTTTACATATTTCACATAAATAAATCATGGTGTTTGAATGAGAATGTCCCTCATAGTCTCAAACATTTGAATCTTGGTTACCACTTGGTGGTGCTGTTTGTGGTACCTCAGGAGGCATGGACCTTTTACATGGCATATGGCACTAGGGACAAGCTTTCATAGTTTAAAAACTATCACAATTACCAATGGTTCTCTCTGCTTCCTACTTGTGATTTGAGATGGAGCTCTCAGCTGTTGCTTCCACCGTGTTTGCCACAGGCAACCAAGGTGGAGTTTTATCCCTATGGAACCCTAAGCTCCAGGAAACGATGTACAAAGAAGATATTTGTTATGTGCAGAAATTATTCATTATCATCATCATCATCATCATCATCATCATCATCATCATCGTCGTATTTTTTGAAACAGGATTTGAAACAGTCCTGGTTGTCCTGGAACTTACTATGTAGACCAAGCTGGCCTCGAATTCACAGAGATTCACCTACCTCTGCCTCCCAAGTGCTAGTATTAAAGGTATGTAGCATCACTATCTGGCTGCCATTATTTTTTGTAAATATTTATACTTAATGACCAATAATCCTTTATTAGGATTGAGGAATGCTTGTTCCTAATTGAGAATATTCTTAGTTCACATAATAGCTCAGATGCTCGACTATTAATTTGTTATCGGGTATAAGAACTTTTGGAAGTATAAGAAATGCCCCCAGTTGGTGGAACTGTTGTGAGAAGATTGGAATCTTTGGGACATGTGTCAAAAGCTGGAAGAAGTTGATGACTGGGTCAGGTTGACGGTTGTCCTCTCTGTGTTGGTTTTGTTTTTGTTTTGTGTGTGTGTGTGTGTGTGTGTGTGTGTGTGTGTGTGTGTGTGTGTGTGTGAACTCACCAAGTATACTAAGAGCTGTCCATATGTGAATGGGCAGAGGACTACCCCATGGAGCAAAGAAAACCTACCAGTAACCATACTCTCAAAGAAGAATGGAGGACAGGATGACTCTCTCTTCCTGAGGATAGACTTCTGTGATTATAGCCTGGCCCACTTCTGGCTCTCCATGCCTTCTTGTCTGCCAAAATGCAAGACATAGCAGTTTCAACCTGTGCTTCCCCAGATCAAGCCACATTATTATGTATTCTTTTTCAGTGATAACATGTTACGATAAATCTTTTTGCCAAAAGCCGCCTGAGCCCCTGCCACGTGCGAGCTTTACGCCAGCCGCCCGCCCGAGTTAGGCCCAAATGAATACACAGAGAGACTTGTATTAGTTACAAAGCTGCTTGGCCAATGACTAGGATTCTCATTTGTTAGCTCAGTCTCAATTACCATACGTCTATATCTTTTATGGGACTTATCTTATCGGACGCCTTATTGGCGTCCCTCCTTGTGGGTGAATCACATCGTGCCGCTGGAGCAGGAGCTGAGGGGAAAAGAGAGCGACACTTCCTCTTTCCTCTTTTTAAATATGAGTCTCCTTGCTATGCCACTTCCTGTCTGGAACACCACTTCTCTACTACATTTCCCAGAATCCTCTTTGACTCCTAGTCCAGCCTAACCCGCTGTCTCATTGGCCAAGCAAGTACTTTATTTATAAACATACACAGAAGTATTTCCGCAAGTACTTTATTTATAAACATACACAGAAGTATTTCCCCCATCATCTCCTCTTTTCTGTCTAAATAAAAAGAAGGGTAACTTATCTTTTATAATAACTGAAGAAAACTATAACCATAACTATCTGTCTTTAACTCTATCAAAGACCACAGAAGGATAATATATAAACTCTAGAATTGACAGGACATCTTGCTACCTGGACAGTCACCCAAAGTTCCTCTGTAACGTTGGGGCATCCATCTTTAGCCCATAGGCCACAGTGTGTCTAGCACACTTCTCCATTTTAACAGGAACCCTTCAGCACTGTCTTGTTTTATAAGTTCAGCAGTCACTTTCTTGTGGGTCCTGTATGTCCAGTTTATACAGCAACAAACAGTCCAGGCAAGAGCAGTTTCTTGCCCAAATGGCTAATCTTGCCATGTTGAAAGCAAACTCCATAATGAGTTTCTTCGATGCCCATCCTCCTTTCTGAAGTAATTGGTTTGCCAGGAGCAGTTGTGTCTCACTGTCAAGAAAGTCCCTAAACCATTTAAATGCCATATTTCTGTAAGTCTTTGAAAGGTTTGAAGAATACCTAACCATCTCAAATACATCTCTATATCTAGAAAACCTAACTAATCTAATTATAAGTTCTGACTATTATAGGTAAAAGATCTGTATAAACACAATACGTAAACAAGAGGAGACATAAACATATCACAAAATTGACCTTAAAGTTGTATCAATAAATGAAAATCTTTGCCAATTTAAAGTATTCATTCCTATATCCTATTCCCCTTTTCTTTCTTTAAAAAGAGATTGACTATGCTCATTATCATTTATAACCAACCCCATTTAAATGAAAACAAACATTTATAAACAATACTTGGGAATATGGGCGTTGTTCTTTCTAAACTGCTTCCTGTTGATTGGGGACGATGTTCATATCATGGGGATGATGATAAAACATAGAAGTCTGACCAAGTCCTTGTTTTTATAGTCTGTAAGGCTGTATCGTCTCAGCTTTAGGGGGTCTTGCTTGATCAAACCATATTAGTCTGGAAGGAATCCACAGCTTTTGATTTTCTGTGGAAACACAAGTAAAACCTTTATTTCTAAGTAGCCTGTCCTTAAACTCAAATCCTGAAGTTAGAGCATTTTTAAAATGTATAAGTTGGATTAATTTAGCAGCATTTATAATCAAATGTATTTTAGCAGCAGTAAGTCTTTCCTCGGCAATCAAACAATTTAAAGACAACAATATGGCATATAGTATCCAGATTCTCTGTGTATTTTTTATCTTTATGTGGTTTTTTTATTACTTTATTTTCACTTTCTTTTGTTTCTTTTTTTCTGAGACAGGGTTTCTCTGTGGAAATCTGCCTGCCTCTGCTTCCTTTAGCAAATCCTACTGGCATGTGTCACCACAACCGGCTACTCTATTTCCTCCTGTTACTTTTTCTCTCACAAGCCCACATATATTTTTAAATGTAGTGTAAACCTTCAGAAGTTTTTCTTTATCTGAATCTGTCTTTATCATCTCAGAAGTGCCGAGTACAATGCCCAAGAGCGCCGGGGCGGCGCAAGCATATGGAAGCTGCTCCAATGCCTCTCAGCGGCCGGACAGGGCAGGCTGTGGCGGCAGGTTTGCCTCTTTTTCTGGAAACCTTGGGGCATGGAGTCATCCCGCTCACTGACACCAATAACAGACCCTGCAAAATGATGCCCCCAGTATAAATCTTTCCATTGAGTTGTTTGTCTTGGATATTTTTGTTGGAAATAATACAGAAGAGTTACAAGGAGAAATTCAATTGAATTCACTAGCAGTGAATTGGGAATTGGGTCCAATCATTATCCTTTCGCAGTTACTTTTGTGGCTTTGTATAATGGCAACATGTCTATCAACAGGGCTACAAAAGCCAGAGAGGTAGACCCAACACCATTTATTCATTTAAACAAAATCAGACAGCAGAAGTTTCATGATTTTATTCACATGTACCTTTAATCTAACATTGATTTCTAATTTATATATTATCTATGTATACATAATAATGGAAATTATTCCACCTTTATCTGACATAGGAGAATGTTAACTTTTTCTTAATGATGTTATAGGCAAGGCATCAGTAAACTTTTTTAGAAAGAGTGAAATAAAGTGAAATCTTTATTCACTTTTAGAAAAAGTGAATAAAGATTTGGGGATTGTCAACTAGATGGCATGCCACAATGACTGAATTCTACAGATGCACAAAACAGCTATGTTTAATATATCAGATAACTCAGATAGCAATTTACCTCCAAAATTACATCTGGAAATCCTATAGAGTATTTTAAGAGATATATTAAAATTAGCACACAATGGAATGTGCTTCATTGTAGTGTTTTCATGACTAATATGTTTTTTTGTGAATCCTCTTCTATACTTCTGCAATATCCTCCTGCTCACTCCCAGGGGTCATGTTCCTGCCTAATGTCACTCTTGTTTTCATGTCTCATGTACTTTGATCCACTTTCTCTTTCAATCATTTAAGTTCTCCCTTTGACCATCCTGCAGGCTCCTTTTATATAATATAGTGATACTCACTAAATTATTAGTCTATTTATTTGCAGTAATAGTAGTATATTTACTACAGTGCTGGAGATCAAAACCAGGGCCTTGTGCTTATGATGCCAGGCAGGCACATTTTTCTCAGTCCTCAACCACCTTAAATAAAAAACAATAAAAATAGAACAAGAACCAACAATCATCTTTAATTTGGCCATATGAGAAGTGACTGGTTGCCTTCAACTCACAGGCCATGCTGGAATACTTGTTAATATTTTTTTCTTATTCTTTCCAAGAAGTAAGGTTTCAATTTCTTCCAAAGGCTATAAGAATCCAATATGGAATGGTAGAGTACACCACCCTCAAATGCCAAAGCAATGTAACTTCTTGTGACATATTTATAAAAGTTTCTTTTATTAATGTAAGTATGGTAAATTTTAGTCAATACATATTAAAATGGCAAATCAGACGCACATTTCTTTCTCTCTCAGAAGTCATAAAGCTGTGACTTGCAGGCCAGCCAAAAGTAATTAGAGATTTGGAATGCATATGCTTTGAATCCGTTTTAAAAGATCAAAATGTCAGAAAAAATCCAAGGCATTTGGAATGTGGTTAAAGCTGTATTTCAAAACAATTTGAAGATATTTTGTTATTTGTTCAGTAAGTATTCTCACAAACCACGTCTTATTTGCCCTGTGCAACAACACATTATGGAATCAACATGGTTTCTATGAAGCAGAAATATTGCTAACCACCCAGAAAATGGATCTGAACATCATTCAAAAATAATCTAATATTGGCAACAACTAGATCTTAAGAAATTGACCATTGAGCTTCTTGTTTAATCTGTCTAAAGAACAGATTTTTCTTTTATCTCATCAACCATCTCTCTTTTTTTCCCTAGGAGTTCTAATTCCATTATTAACAAAGCAATGGCAGAGCTGAATATGACAGTGCACAGTAAATGTAACTCACATAATTGAGTGATTCGAGGACAGGAGGCAATTATATTAATAATAAAAATCGACTTGGGAGAGAGAGTATTTGGGGGACAAGGGAATGATATGCTTTAGTGGTGTGCCTCCCTCCACTTGACAAAGCACATGCTGTAGCAACTATTTCTGATTGGAAAACATGAAGCAGAAGACTTTTCCTCTTCTCACTTTACCAGAATTAGTGTTCATAATGCCTTCAAATTTTCTTTTATTCCATTTGGATATATAGGATCTATTTTTGTTGTTTTCTGTTGTCATGCAAAAGTTTTTCATTTTAATGCATGTACTTATACATCTTATATATTATGTACTCATGAGTACATATAATATGTACACATTATATATGTAATATATAATAAACCTCATATATATGCATATATGTATACACAATTTTGTTCAGGTAGGGGAAACTGAGACTCACACAAGTTACCATGTATGCATTTATATATCTATTAAATAATCAAATACAAACATAGATTGGTGTATATATTGCCAAATTGGTATTAACTTCATGATGAGAAATTAGAACACAAACTCATTTCATAGCTTCCCACTGTGGTTTTCCAATATTTACATTTTATACAGGATAGTAATAATACCAGTGGAAATGCTGTATAATATCTATTCAGTGGAAAGGTCCGTGAATATTTGATCATTTATGTAGAAAATGTGTTTATTATTGTGCTCTCATAAACTGTCCAGAGATATTTCAATGGGGTGATCTTTGATCGAGCATGGTTCAGTAAGTCCTTTTCTCTGGCAAGCTGGGTGACCTACGAGAAAGTTGAGCAGTGTTAATCAAAAGAACCTTAGGTCTGGATGCTGATCCTATTACAGCAGGTTATTAGTGCGGGTGGACCTTTCTCCAAGTTCAAGGACTGCTGGTAATCTTTAAATAATCAGGCAGCTGTGAGATACCAAGAGAACGTCAAGTAGAACACCTGGGTGTTGAACATTTATACATGCTGAAGGCCCCTTTTGATCTATCTGCCTAACATGCCACATGTCAGTGGCATCACATAGGCTAGGAGAAAAGCGTCTCATTAGAGCATGGCTAGTTTGCTTGGTGTCAAAAGGCACAAAGAAGCCTGTGTCCTTAGAGGCAGGGTAGTTATTTTCCTGTGCACTGAGCCTGCCAGTAGTTTTCAGTTGCTCAGGCCCTCTATTGTCTACATGTCTATAAACTCATCGTTTCTTCCCTCTGCTTAAAAAGAACATCTCAACGACTTAGTTTTCCCAAGCAGAACAATACAAATTACTGTCTAATGGCCAAGGATGCCATTATATGACAGGTCAGCCTACACTGGCAACTCCAAATTAGGCGTGGGGTTCCTTGAGAAGTTAATGACTACTGGTCATATGCTGTACACAGTAGAGATACAGCAGTATCCTTATTCCCAGGATGTTGTGCAGACAGAAGCATGTGGTCTGATTGTTTCCTCTCACCGTCTGTTCAGCTGTCTCCTTTGCTATTGTAGTACAGATGCTGTAATTGGCTTGTGAAGGGCTTAGGGGCAAGGCCTCATGAGCAAGCTTTCTTTCTTTCTTTCTTTCTTTCTTTCTTTCTTTCTTTCTTTCTTTCTTTCTTCCTTTCTTTCTTTCTCTCTGAAGCCTCCCATGTTCTTAAGCTCCAGTGCCTTCCTAAAATCAGCAGAGAGTTTATAAGTGTAAAATGACAGAGAGGATAAACAAACATGATACTTGATCTGTTTACCCAGATCAGAGGGCAGCAAATTAAATATATATATATATATATATATATATATATATATATATATATATATATATATATTGAAGAATAAGAAACATCACATATTAAATCAAGGACAGTCACCACCCACCCACACCCCCACACACAGCACAGGAGGAGACTCGGAGGAACCATTCATCTATCCACATTTAAATATATTTAAGAAAGCTGTAGATACTGTTTCCTCATTTAGTCACACAACATTTTTGCTATTCCAGTATTTTACATGTTATAATATTGTTCCAGCAAATATTAATTTCTAAGTTTAATCAAAAAGTTATCAACTTGTTTCAACAGATTTTTGGTATTTATTAAGTATGATTCATGATTGGCCTCATATGGAAATTTCCACATAATCTGTAGATTAATATAACTTATTCAATAAAATTAGAAAGTGAGTTCAAATCAATGCTATCTTCCAATCCTCCTTTGTATCATGAGCTCTTTTTCAAAACTAAAGAGAACTGGGTATTATGGTCAATTGGGGTTTTAGAATGAATTAATTGAGAAGTTACTCATTTTTTTTTAACATTTGGAAGAATAGAGGTCCCTAAGTGACCAGAGCAAAACTAATTTCTAATAGTGATGATTATAATATAGTCCATTTATTTGGAGGTAACATCTCAAAAAGTCATCATAAAATCCAACTCCAATGTCTTTCCACATTTCTTCCTACCTACTATATGTGGAATACAGACATTTGATGGCAGCATTCTTGTGGACCACGTGAGTAAAGAGAGATGAAGCCTGAGTGAAGTGGCTTGTGTGTCTTGAGAAAGGACCTTTGCATTATCACGGATTTCTTCACGACTCATCTCTTCAAATACCAGTCAAAATCTAGTAACTAACAATGACTTTATGAAGGTAATTGATGAGGGTATTTTGATTACAAACAGCAAACTGTGTAGAAGCCGTGATAGCCTTTTACTTCTTCACTAAAAAAATAAATAAAACATGTTCATGCAGAAATTCTAAACCACTTAGTATTGGCATGGTGAGCTATCATTTAATGAAAATTAAACCTTCTATCCTGTGGACCTGAATTGCTGACCAAAGTAAAGGGTGAATATAAACACTTCATGATAAAATGATCTTTCTATAGTACTTTGATAAAAGTGAGGCACATATGATACCTAATACATCATTCATGATTAATATTATAAATACGAATGGAATGCTCAATGCCATCATTTTAAATACTTAAAAAATTATTTTTTTTAAATTTTATTTCTTATGCATGGGTGTTTTTCCTGGATGTATATCTGTATACCACACACATGCCTGGTGCCTTTGGAGACAAGAAGAGGTACTGGATCCCCAGGGACTTGACCTACTGATGCTGTGAGCTGATGTGTAGCTTAGAGGAATAGAACTCAAGACCTCTGAAAGAGCAACCAGTGCTCTTAATCACTGAGCCATCTCTCCACCCTAATACACCCCACATTCAATTTATTCAAATCTTCATATATTCCACTATCAAGTGAAGCCTTTTTAATATGAACGTATGTGGATTTTGCCTTAAGCTAAAACTTTTTTATATACATTTCTCAAGTTAAATGCAGTCACTGCTTTAAAGGACACAAAGGTAGCATAGTTTCTCGGCTAATAAACAGCAAGCTAAAAAGTTCATCATCAAATTGATGTTCACTTGTTACAGTTCTTCCTTTAGGGAATAAAGGAAGTCAGGCAGCGGTGCTGTACACCTTTAATGCTGGCACTCAGGGAGGAAGAGGCAGGCAGATCTCTGTGAGTTTGAGGCCAACCTGGTCTATAGAGTGAGTTCCAGGACAGCCTGTTCCAGGACAGATAGACATAGAAACCGTGTCCTGGAAAACAAAAACAACAACAGCAAAAAAGAAATAAAGGAAATTTGGATCAGCAAGTTGAAGTTCTGGTCATGAAAGCTAAGAACCTGATCTCTGTCTCTGGGCTTCAAATAATAGGAGAGAACTAAATCCTGCAAATTCTCCTCTGGTAGCTATAAGCTGTGGCCCTAGGTACTTTTTTCTTCTGGTGCCTACCATGTGAGTGACATTAGATAAGTGATGTAAATGGCTTTCATTTTTCTGAGGGTCAATAGGAATAACGGTGTCTCTCTAACAGGGTTTTGTAGGGTTACTTGAAGTGAAGCATATCAAAAGTACATTACCATACTCTTCAATAATTTATGACCATCTGGTACATGAAAGGCAACAAGCTGCATTCTCCTCATTGTGATGAAGAAAATTGTCCCAAAAATGTAACTTGCAGAGTAGTTTGAATGAAATGTGTGTGAAAAACAAGTAGGAATATGTACGCATAAACCAAAGTCAGTTTATGGAATGCAAAATAACAGTACAGTGAGATAGCCTTGCCTCCCATGAGGTGGGAAGTATTCACATCAGCCCCAGTGGCCCCCACATCTTTTTCTAAAATGCTGGACAATCGTTTCTGGCATTATACCAGGGTGATCTGTATGGCTAATGGAATGTGACAGAAGGGATGGGCTGTCACATCTGAAACAGGCTTTTGCAAGATCTTATGTCTCTCCTCTCTCTCCTGTTCTTCTCATCACCTCTCTATTCTTTCTTCTTATCCATTTTTCTTTGAACCATCAGCTTCCATTAATAGAGAAAACTAAGAGAGCCACATGGCTCACTCAGTGTAATATGGAGCTTGACTCTTGCTAAGAAATACTTGAGTCAGCCAATTGGGCTTCAGATGTCACAGAACATTGCTATGTAACTTTATGATAGTATCATGAAATAGTTTAATCTAGATAGAGGATGATATGATTTGATGATTACATGATGATATGTGCAAGCTGTCTTATGCGTATGAAAATAGACCTTCCTTCTCAATACATTTTCTATTATTGTCTGCTGTATCACATTCTATAGTTCGTATTTTCAGTTAAAAGCAATTACATTCTTTCAAAAATGGACAATATTTCTCAGGTAAGACTTCAGATGAAGTCTGTAGGTTTATTTTCTTGGAATGCAGCTGGTGCATGATTGCTTCATCGTGTCTAAAATATGACTCAGGTGTTTGGAACCAGGATCCTGTGTTGTTCTGCTTAAAGAAAAAAAAAAAAGATTCTGTTAGACGTTTCACCAACCAAAATTGAAAGAAAAATATTGTGGGTGGCAAATGGGTATATTATAATAGAGTTCAATAAGAAATACAAACAAAATTAATGTAAATGACTAAAGGTTTGATGGACCATAAAGTCTTTTATGTTATAATAATATATGGTGTACAAACCTTATTAAATATTTCCAGTTTCACAGTAAAATTGAAACTTTTAACACCATAGAATATTTGATAAGCATAATATGTAGAGGAAAAAACCCATATTCTCTTCTGCCTAGGCTTCATATTTCTTATGTGGAGCATTTCTATATTATATCATATGTAAATATTTACAAACCTTTAGATACATATTTGTGATGAACTGTAATTCTCCTTTTAAAAACAGTAAAGTAACACTTAGAAGGAATGCACACACACACATACACAGATACATACATACTCACACATGCATATATGCACACATACATTACATACATTATGTACACTCTGAGAAGCTCCCATTATTAGCACTTTATTAACTACCCAAGACTCAAGGTTCATGTGGCGATTGGTGTGGACCTGAATGCTATTAGATTAAGACTCATGAACATCATTTCGGTTTTGGGTTAGCAAGAGCAGAAATAACAGATGTTTCTTCTGAGGATATTGACTATCTGAACGTTTAACACTGTAAATGGGAGAGTTCGGTAAGTAATCTGGAAGAATTACATCTGAGATTACATTTTCATGATTCCTGCTTCATGCTGATTCCTCTAATTTTGCCCAAATCCCCTTTATCATCCTTAGTTATTCCATCTCCTATCTCTCTAATCTGGCTTTCTTACTAAGAACTCATAGAAAAAGACTGGGGGGGGGATAGCCTGATCGTACGTATCTTGCCTGTCAGCATATGGCTTGGGGGCTAATGGCCATTATCATTAAAAAATTTCACAGGAATAGGCGCACCAAAAATAATGTATAATTCTATAATTCTTCCAGGTGAAGGCTATAGTATTTACATTTTTGGTTAAAACAAAACAAAAACCAAAAACCTTAGTCCAAGTGATCCCTTTGAAGAGTGAGCATTTTCATTTGGGCACATGCTTATGCCACGGCGTCACGGCGTCACGGCGTCACGGCGTCACAGCGTCATGGCGTCTATGTGGAACTAAGAAGACAGCTTGTCTGTGGAGTTTCTAGGCAGCCATCATGTAGACTTGGCACCTAGCGCATCTACACACCAAACTATGCTATTGCACATGACTGGCCCTTGTCTTCCTGTTGTTTGTGTTGTTGCTTTGTTTTGCATCTAGACAGGGTCTCTATGTAGCTCTGTCTGTCCTGGAACTCATGATATAGATCAGATGGTCCTTAACATCACAGAGACCACCTGCCTCTGCCTCTTGTGTGCTGGAATTAACGGTGTGCACCACCACACAGGACTGCCTTGTCATTTCTAAAATCTTCTTTCTGTAGAATTTTTTTTCATGAACGTCATGTGGCTCCCTTTTCAATTCATTATTTTTGTGGTTTATATGCCTTGAATGGCCTTCCAAAAAATGTAGTACTGATGTTTTAAAAACCAGGGGAGTGTTTTAAATAAATATTATTGAAATTCTCTACATGCACATCTTACCATAGCACACTTAATATTTATGAAATGAACACATATAAAAATCAAGAGATAGTGTTGCATAGCCCTTGGAGCGCCTCTCTGTCCTCATCCAGTCACTTTATCTCTTCAAAGGTCATCATTAGCCGGGCATTGGTGGCGCATGCCTTTAATCGCAACACACGGGAGGCAGGCAGATCTCTGTGAGTTCAAGGCCAGCCTGGTCTCCAGAGGGAGTGTCAGGATAGGCTCCAAAGCTACACAGAGAAACCCTGTCTCAAAAAAAAAAATAAAATAAAATAAAAAAAATAAATAAATAAAAAAATAAAAAAGTCATCATTATAGGTTACGGATTAAAATTAGAACTTTTTAAATAAAAATGAGTCACAGTGAAATGTTTAACATTTACCATATCTTACTTTATCTAGTATGACCCATTCATCTTTTAATGAACTATATTCTAATCTATTCTCGTCATTTCTTGGGTTCCTATGATACATACTGGATTTCACTTAGTCATTTTTTTCTTGTGGATTGATATTTGTAATTTTTTCCACCATTGTTACTCATAGCTCTAAAGATAATGTCAGTTAAAATTTTGAATAAATTGGCAACTTGCATTTTAACAGTTAACTTGATAAAGTGAACTTCATGTTTCAGGTGAAAAAGAATAGAAAACATTGGGCAAAATAATGTTGCCCTCTATAAATCCTGAGAAATTTCACTTTCACATTTAATATTAGTAGTTTCCATTATAAAGAAACTACTTGAGGCAGACTTTACAGTTGTATAATTTTAAAGTAAATTTCATTCTAAATTTGGAAACATTTGTGTTTCACACTTTGCTAATAATAGCCCTCCAGTTAACATTATTATTTGGGATAATAAAAACTATTTAACTTTCATAAGTTTCCTAAATTTAGCAAAGTCTTATAAATTTACCATATATGAAAGGAATAGATTAAGTTCTTTGAAATTTCATAGAAAGTGTAAGGATTGGTTCTTTTCATTAAAATAGTTTTCCACATATGAAAAATCTTTTTCATTTCTACAGTTCATTTTCTGATTGGGTTTTAAGCCATGTTGACCCTATAGCAAATAAGTTTCATTAAAATTTATTATACCTTTATTAAGTACGAGTAGCTATATAAAATGCTTCCCGACTAACTCATGTGTGGCAATTCCCGTGCCAATCTATTTTTCTAAAAATGTAACGCCCTTATGCTAATTTACTAGACTTCCATTCAAGTATTTTCACATCGTTTCTATTCTAATTAGCTAATTAAATTTGCTAAAATTAATCTTTCATACCAAGACACAATCAAACAGGAGTCTTTGTAAGTATTTTCCCAATATCCCAGCACAAATCTAACGAGGTACCTGTTATTCTGAGTAAGGGGCACATTCCTTGTCTTGCCAACCTTCTCTTTAAGTTTTCTCACTCTTGGCCTTTGTCTCAGAAATACTGAGGATGGTGAAAGCTTTATCAGTGCAGTTATGTGCTACCTGGAGATAATGCCTTTGAAATGAGCACAGAGAGCAAAGCAAATACCCTTCACTGCAATGCACTCCTGTTTGCTGTCCCTTTGCCTAGTAAATCTTTAGCCATACACCACATGGGTGAAGGACAAGGCTCCTTGATATCTGCAGCTAGTGGGAAGTGCAGCTGTGAAGTCTGCCGTTTATGGCAGTCTTTCTGCAGAGTTGTTTTCTTCATTGTCTGTTGCAAATGAACTCCCAGAACAAGGACAAACACTGAAATGCAGAGACCCACTTTGATCTTACACACATGGAAAAGAGACAAGGGCATGTAGTCCTTTACTAAAATCAGGTTTGATAAGCCCTTGAAAGATAAAACTAATTAAGTCATAAATAGAAATATTTTTGTAATTATTCATGTTCTTGATAAGGACAGATTATAATCTTAGATACTTCAACCTTTCCACGTTTATTTCATGGTAAAATTTCTCTTTTCCTGTTTTCAGCTTAACCGAAAGGGGAAGATGGCAGGGAGGCAAAGAAAGAAGATAAATTAATTGCAAAAAAAATACACACATATAAAAACAATTGTCTACATTTTTAACACTTGTTTAAGATTTGCTTAGGTTTATAAAAATTTGATTAGTGTGTTCTGGAAAATATTAACTATGTAAGGATTGTCATGTCTTATTTTAATACTTAACTCCAGTCTTGGTACCTAAAGCAGAATTTATGGATGCAGTTTAACAAGCTTGAGAAGATTTGGATGAACCGAATAAATACAATAATCAAAGAAAATAGAATTGCTTTTCAGTAAACAGAGGAAGAATAGAGTTGTTGAAAAAAATGATAAATAAGGGAACTAAGAAAGGGAGCTATGAAAGGCAACATATCGTTAAACTTGGGTGGGTGGGCAATTAGAGTAAAAGAGTAACACTTATGGGGCACATTCTGGCCATAAAGGAACTTCCTAGTTACTTTATTCTTTCAGCAAATGTTTACTGTGTGTCTATCTTGTGTGGATACAGAGGAGCGCCAGAATGTGGTCACATTCTCTAATGGAGACAGTAAATGTAAACAAGTAGGAAAGTGATGGATACTAAGAATTGTGTTGGCTACCCAGAAAGGATGCCACCAGAGGGGGACCCATGTGTCATTGAGAACAGAGCACAAGTGAAACTCTAAGTGAGCAAATGAGCTGAAAGCTCATGTAAAATGTGAAGATATGAAATGGTATAATTATTTAAAATGTTGCAACATACAAACAAGTGTGCACTTTAGACACAACTGAACCTGGCACAGAAAAGACCACTTACACAGAATGCTACTTCTTAGCAATAATGTTTGCCAGAGTTGAGCTTGGAATGAATGAATACACATCTAGGGAGATCTTTATATTAATAATAGTGACAGCTAACATATAATGAAGACTGTCCTTGTGCCTCGATTTCTACCTTCTTAGACATTCAAAGACAGCTATAATGCAATATAAAGTTTCAGGTTTTGATGATAGTATCCCTGAGAGATTAATTTCAACCCAGTTAAACATTATTAGTGAATTCTGAATGTTTCTTAATCATTTTTTTTCTCTACCACTTAGATGGTGATAGAAGCAGTTTTCCCTCTAGGATGGTTCTGGGAAACAAATGATGTAACAATAATTTACTCTTATTTGATACGTATATGCTTTAAAACGATTTCATTTAGCTCTGACATGACTGACACTCAGTCTAGGATAACTCACATGCTTCTGAACAAGGGGTAAAGTAGAATGCATTTCCT
The DNA here is from genome assembly GCF_003668045.3 of Cricetulus griseus. Lineage (NCBI taxonomy): Eukaryota > Metazoa > Chordata > Mammalia > Rodentia > Cricetidae > Cricetulus > Cricetulus griseus. The sequence continues at coordinate 20,371,961 of NC_048597.1, forward strand.
GAACTCGCATGTGTTTTAATAACCAAAGCACTTAGGAGAAGCACTGAGACATTCCAACAGCTGAGAAACAAAGTTGGTAAAAACTGGGCTTAGTGGGTACTGCCTTTTGGCCATAATCAAAAAATACATAGAACATTTTTGAAGTTAGAGCCATGTTTTGTTCATTTTCAAAACTTCAGAAAACAGTAGGTTGAAAATGACAGTCTGCTGAATGAATAAATAAACTTCAGAATTTCTGCAGGTCCAATCTTTCTTTGTAGCTGGCTTCTTTCTTCTTTCTCCTCTTGACTCTGTCAATATAAATGTCTTGCCTTTGCACTTTCGTTCTGCTGTTTCTGCTCTACTTCACCTTTGATTATTTTTTCCCAACTACATGTTCCACTGAACAGCATTACAGCTGGGGATATCTCCTTTTCTCTTTAAAGGCTTTGCTTTTACTTCTTCCCTTGAGTGCTTCCTTTATATCATTTTAAGTATATCCTGCCACCAAGACATCTTTACAGGGGGAGTTAAGCATCTTTGCTTTTGATCATTTCCTCTACTACGATTTCCTACCTTCCTGAAAAAATAATAACTTGAATTTGTATACAGATTTCACAGCTTTTAAAAAATTGATTGTAACCAATTTTAGTCGCAGCATGGATAAAAAAATCAGTATATGGTAAAGTATATTATAAAGCTTTATTTGTTGGTTAAAAGTCCCTCAATTTTACTACACTATTTCCACATTAGTGTGTGTAAAATGAATTGAAAGCTATTAGAATATGTATCTAAATAAGCATCCTTCAAGTGTTACAGTCAGAACCTAAATATTTAACTTCATATATCATTTTCTGTTCAATGTGGTACTGTCTTAGTTTCCACAATTGTCCTAAAAAGACATTTCTTTTGGTATGCTATAATGCTATATGGAAGTTAAATTTCTTTCTTCCTTCATATTTCTTTAGGGGCTGTTGTTACAGAACTAAAAATATTTTTTTCAATTTATTTATTTGGTCCACCATTTTCATATATGGGTCTTAAACATCTCCAAACAAAGCCATTGGTTCCCTAAAGGGAAGGCCTGCTTTATATTTCTCTTCTCTTTTCACACCAGAGAAAGGCCCTAGTACCTCCTTCGATGGGAAATCAATTTCCTTCTTTGTAGTGAGCCTTGTTTCCCTTGTTCTAAGATTACATCTAGTCTTCTTCCTCTTGCTGTCTGTGTTCCTAATGCATTACACGGTTCTGCTTCAAGGAATACTTTCCTATATCTGGGCTATTTTAATTAGTCTTTTGAAGTTTCTTTTGATATCCTTCTTTCCTCTTGTCATTAATTACAGTCTACAATTTCCTTTATCTTGGCCTCAACATTAAATATTTTTAGACATTGTTATTCCTTCTGCAATTTCTGTCATCATGGTTTGGCCTACTAACTGTCTTTTGTGTGTGTCATATGTGTCTGTGTTTCCATGCATCAGTATACTGTTTGTAGGGTCACAAATACACAAATTACTGTCTTCATTTCAAGATGCTCCATTTTTATCTTAAACATCAATAAAGACATCTGTCACAATTCTTTGCTCTGGGATTCAATCTAAGATCTAGATTAGTAAACGAATGATCTCCCAGGAAAGAGGAAAAGTCTGTTGGACAAGACACGTAAAAGAATTGCCTTTCTAGCAAATGGCGTCTAAGCAAGTTTCACAAAGCAAACACTTCTTCTTTAAAGGTGAGAAAAAATAATTTTCCAAACCGTAAATGAACAAATAAATACAAACCATTTTGAAAACTGTGACTTTGAGGAGAGCTGCATGTTAGGAAAAAAAGCACTGTGGAACATTAGAGACATATTTCCGTGTTGTTCACATACTTGCTACTGAAATGCATTGTGCAATTCCAACAACATTAAGTGAGAAGGAACTTAGGCTCTGCTTTAGAAATCATGAAAATACCATCCTGATGCTCAAAGGATAAACTTGGTCATCAGTTTTCTATTTTGTAAGATAAGTGATTCATAGATGATAGAAATATAGATAGATGATAGGTGGTAGACAGATAGACTGTAGATAGATGATAGATAAACACACATATATGGGGTGTTTCTGTGCCTATTCCACCAGATTAAATTCTGTACCTGGTGAAAATGTGTAAGATAGACTCTGTCTTACACTTTCACTCAGGATTTAAAAGATGAGCAGTTGTTTTGGGACTTTATATGTAATCAAAAGCTATCTTAAACAGTTTTGAAAAAGTACATGTTGTACCTCAAACATTGGAACATAAGATTTCTATGAATGTTGATTTGTTTATTCATTGCACATGTTAGGGATGGTGCATGGAATGACATGCACATGGGGTTTAGAGGGTAACTTGTCAGAGTGAGTTCTTTCTTTCCACCATACGTGCCTTTGGGTATAGAGCTCATCAAGTTTGACAGCAGGCATCGTTCCCTGATAAGCGATTTCATTGGCCTCTAAACAGACATAAATATTTAAAATTCTGACTACATTGAGATTAGAGTAATTTGTTAAATAATTCCCTTTTATAATATGAGATATGTGTGATGTGTGGATAGTAGTCCTATGTGTGGTGATTCAGAAATATAGTGCAATACATCTGAGTTCTAAGCACCTAGGAAATTGATAAATTCTTTGTGCTATTTTACCTGGTTTGTGCATACTTTGTAGCTTTCTATCCTATATGCTGTGTAAGAAGGTATATTGACCCATAAACTAAAGAAACAATACAACATGAGTTACCTTTAGAACAAACTCAACTTGATAGATCTTTGCTTGTTATTGAAGCTGCAGTTTAGGATCCTGCAACTAATTAGCTTTCAGTTACTACTATGTTCATGCCTAAAATTAACCTATTTGAATATCCATTTTAAATGTCTGTTTTCTGCTTATGGGAAATTTTTGACATTCTTCATTTATTGCCAATCTAATATGGAAGAGCCCCTGTAGAGTTTTTCATTGATAGTTTTATTGGTCTCCTGTTTTGTAATTTATTAAGTGATTAAAATTAGAAAATTCCCTCATCATCTTTGGACTCTAATTATTTCCTTGACCTGTAGAATTAATTTATTAATGAATTAGATTGAATTTTGAGCACGCTATGGTTCTTATTTTAATTATAATAAAGAAGGGTAATAAAAGATTTGTAACATCGGCTCTATTTAAAGGCATATGCATAGTGCTTTTAAAAATTCTTTTGTAGTTCAGAAAAATAAAGTTTAGTAATATGAACTGTACATATTTTAATCAAATTCTTCTGGATTTAAAATAAACTAGGATATGAAAAATATCTACATCACCAGTGGTATATATTATAATCAGAATTTTATAACTAAAAACACCTCTCTTTATTACAAAATAATTTACTCAACAGTTGAGACAATTTATCCCTAAACAATTTGATTTTTATACTGTAGGGCATTAATACTCTACAAAAGAATTATGCAGTTAAGTTACTAAAGTACAAATGCTGAAACCCACTGCCCATGGGTAATCATAAATGTGAAATAAAAGTATTTGAAAGTATAATCTAGGTCGTTGCAGTACAATTAACTTCAATGTAACTCCAAGGTAAGATGAATGTCTGTTTACAGCCATAATATAAAAGTGAATTGTCCAGATATTTCCTTTTATACATCCAAAAGATAAGCATTGCCTTTCTTAAGTTACACTGGCTTTGTCTGGGGAGTACTTCCTGCAGAATCCTGTCCTCTGTTCAATGAAAGAAGGCATACCAGACCCATAAACTAAATAATAACTTAATATATGAAACTGGCTAAGATTTATGTGTTTAATACTTTAAAAAGACGCTTAAAATGATAGTTTTAACTTGTACCCCTGAGCAGACCCTGTGTATCAGGTTCTATTCAAGGTATGAATATACCTGTGAAGCAAGCATAAATATTGTTTCATTTGTGGAAATTAAAAGAAGACACATGATAATTATACTATATGTACAATAATAATATTGTGTATTTCCTATTAGACCAGGTAATCCTGGCTTCATATTATTGTAGGGCTATAAAATTAAGAGTGAAATGATTGTTATTGCATAATCAATTACTTTCTGGTTGGATTGAGGTCAGCTTCACTGGAAGGCACTCATGCCTGGTTCTGTAAATCTTGTCAAGAGTCCAGGCTGGGCAGGCCATAACCCTTAGGTGGGAAACTACTACTGCTGTTTTGCTAAATGTTCATGTTGTCAAGTTGCTTTCTAATTACTCATGTTTACACTCATATTTATTGAGGTACCCAGCCAAAGTGCCCTACTACAGTAAATTATCTTTCCATACACGCTCAAGCAAGAAGCCCCAATCACACCCAATAGACCACAAACAAAACAATATAAAACAAACAAACAAAAAAGGACATGAGAATAGAAGGAAGACTAGTTGAGAAGTGTCCCTGTGGAAGAAGGATGGTGCTGAGGATAATAAATGACCTGGGGGTTCACTAACTTCATTAAATAAATGTAAGAATCAGTCACCAATATTTTTTAAGAACAAAGAATTACATGGAAAAATAATTGAAATGACTACTCTCATAGAGTTATTAGCTTTATATAAGGAAGACAGTGAGGTATAGATTAAACATAGCTACCAAATTAATGCAATAGAGTTAGAGTAAATAGTGAATGTGACCACAGAAATTTATACACAATGCAGTCAGCGATTAATTTAAACACAGAAGTTACATCCAAAGAAGTATGGTTACTGCCTTACCCAGTGTTCTATTGCTGTGAAGAGACACAGTGGAACTTAGAAAGCTGATAACAACACTATGGCTGCAGTTAGAAAGTACCTGGATAATGTCTGGGCTCATTTAAATGAATCTAATTTTGCTATTACTTTTGTTTTTAATTTTACAACAAGGGATTTTTTTAAATCAATTTTTTAAAATTTTAAAACAATTTTTATGATTTTATGATTTTAAAAATACTAAAAGGAAGAGTTGGAAGAATGTAAAAACACAGACAAACCATTTCATTAAGGAAAGAAAAAGAAAGAATTGAAAAGTAGAAACCGGAGACCACAAGTAGCAAGGATTTTATTTCTCATTTACGTTAGAGAATAGATAGTAATGTACACCATCACAGGTCCAATGAAACCAGGGATGAGGGAGGCTGGACAAATGTTACAATGAAGAAATGAAACTCCAGTACAATGGCTGATATATTTTGCAGGCAGAATTTGGGAATCAGAGTATTAGGAAAATTTTTAGATGGATGTAGGACCCAGGACACTGAAAGAATGAAACCAGAAATAGAAATTAGAAAGAGACAGAAATGTGTAGAAAAATGGGTGGAGGTGTAATAGTTAAGTCTGATCAGGAAGCAACAGTATACTTTTGAGAAATAGGAAAGTTCTATAATTCATGTTTTAGAAATAAACTTCCAAAGGCATTGATTGCCCTGACAAAGGTCACAAGTAGCTCAAAGTCACATATAGAGTGCCAACTAAATTACTTTGATTTGTAGTATTACAAGACTTACTATCGTGGAGTCTGAGTTAAAGGAGAAAATGTAACAGAGACAAAAAACACTGTCACAGACATGGCACACATACCTTTGCAGAGACAGTTGCTATAAAGGAAAAGCTTTGGTTGTCCTTTGCATGCAGACTGTGTTTTAGCAGATTAGAACTCCATTTTTTTTAAAAAAAGCAAAGAAGGCAACAAGGTATGTGGAAAGATTCGAAGACAATTATAATTTAGAACTAAAAGAGGTTCCAAAAAATATTTGCCAGAGATATAACTCAAAACATCGGAAAACCATTACATTTTATCATTTATTTAAAATTTTGCAGTTTGAGGGGATAGCACATTAAGTGAGTTTACTCAGGTAAGAAAGAAAACAAATTAACCTAAGGATAAAATAAATTACATAATTTAGTTTTTAGGATTTCAGTTGTAAATATAGAAATATCCAACATTCTAGAATTAGGAAATGTATAAAGAAATTTAAAAAGAAACCCTGATTTGGTGATGACAGAGAAATTCCTACTAATGCTAAACTATTTAATGAGTTTGTGAGAGGAAGATAATTTGGTTGTTTATTAATAAGTTGCAAGCTACTTCCATAATGAATCATTTTAATCAGTGATCTATCAGTTAATCATTGTTAATCAACGTTTCATTCCTAAATAAGGTCTTCATGATGAGGTGGACAAACTCACAGGGTTGCATGACTAATAAGCAGACATGAGGTTTCTTTTTTCTTTTTGAAGCAGTTCATTAATAGCGTCTATAGTAGGATTAGATTTGCATAAGACTGTGTACCTGTTTTCCGAGTCCAGCAGAATCTTGGACAAAGTCTGGCATTCCTCACAAAACCATTGTTGTGTCTGCAATTTCTCCAAGAACAGAAGACTGTGTCAAATAGAGTCATTCTTCATTTTGGGTAGGAAGGGCATCATAACCTTGTCTCCCTTGTGTTTCTTCTCCACATTCTTATGAGTACAATGATATTGCTTAAATCACATCTCTACAAATGATGAGATTCAGGAATACTGATATAAAATCAAGGTGCTTTGCACATTCCCTTGGTTTGGCAACTGTTAGGAACCTTGTATTTGGTTTGGAGTGTCATTACCACATCCAAGTCCCTGGTGACAAACTTGCCCATATGCAATCCAGCTGTAGTGTGTCTTCACTAGTGTGAATGCCTTCAGCAACAGCCTCAGATCTACAAAGGAAGCATGGTATCTTGCCACATTTGAAACTGTTTAAAAGGCACAATGTGCTCCAGGTTCAAGTCCTCATGTCTGCATCTCTTCTACAGCTTGGGACCCAGTTGCCAATGATGTTCATAGTCTTGAAGTTTTTTTTTTTTTTCCTTTTTAAAATTTAAATTAGAAACAAGCTTCTTTTATATGCCAATCCCAGTTCCCCCTTCCTCCCCTCCTCCCCTGGCCCCCACCAACCTCCTATCCCAACCCATTTCTGCTCCCCAGGGAGGGAGAGGACTTCCACGAGGATCTACAAAAGTCATATCATTTGGAGAAGGGCCTAAGCCCTCCCCCTTGTGTCTAAGCTAAGAGAGTATTCCTCTATGTGGAGTGGGCTCCCAAAGTCCATTTGTGTACTAGGGATAAATACTCATCCACTGCCAGAGGCCCCAGAGATCAACCAGAGCTCCAAACTGACCTCCTTGTTCACAGGGTCTGGATCCCAGCTATCAGTCTGGGGTCCATGAGCTTCTCCTTGTTCAGGTCAGCTGTTTCTGTGGTTTTCTCCAGCCTGGTCTTGACCCCTTTGCTCATGACTCCTCCCTCTCTGCAACTGGATTCCAGAGTTCAACTCAGTGTTTAGCTGTGGGTGTCTGCTTCTGCTTCTATCAGCTACTGGATGAAGGCTCTAGGATGGCATTTAAGATAGTCATCAATCTCATTATCCAAAGCCTTGAGTCTTGTGCAGTTAAATGTATATTCTAAGTGATTTCCAATATATTTTGTCTTGTATTGAACAAGGAAATGGATTATAGACTACCATGTAAAAGGCAACATGACTTTCAGAGGTAGATGTTTCCAAGGGACTGTGTCTTTGCAGTTTGGCATTACAGGCCCAAGGATCATGGGTATTTGAACATTTCAGCCTTTCGTTGTCAGATCAATTTTTAAATCTGGAAAGGATTTGGGAGGATTTGAGTCAAGCAAAAGACTTTGTCCTGAATTTGAAAAACAGGAAAACTTGAACTGAAAAAATAAACAGAAGAGAACTGAGCATGGTGTTTTCTACCTTTGTGTATGAGAAAATCTATTATTCATGAGACCTGTTTCTCTCTGTCCCTGAAAAGATTCAACGGTATATAAAAACACAAGTTCTCAACTGAAGATGATTATAATTAAAATAAGACAGTAGAGTGCTCTAAAATGTACTCATAAAATATTCATATATTAGCAGTCAACACTTTAAAGAGAAGAAATGCAACTATGGAACATGTAGAATAAAATTAACACAGGAGGGGATTTTATGGCAATTGCTGTTAATGCCACAGTCAGATGTCTAATTAAATATAATGTGTTCTCCATAATAAAAATATCCTTCTATATGCATATTTTCTCAATACCCATATTTTGTACAAATCAACAGGACACTTATTTAGGCACTTCCTCAAAGGGCTGCATAAATAAACAAGGCTCATTGTTAGTGCTGGCACTCTTACTCGTCAGAGTTTAGGACTCACAAAAGCTTCACAACAATTCCTAACAGGAAACTTGAATTAGCTGAGCACACTGACTCTTTTAAACATAGTCATAGCTCATTAATAAAACTGCCTGCAGCACGAGAACATATGCATTTGTGAAACTGAAGTCATTTTATTCTTAAGACAGTTCCTTTGTTTAAACAACATTACTTTTTGGAAATATTAACCTTCATTGATCCTGAGCCAAAGAGCTTGAAGTTGAAGTCCCATGAAATGTATAATCTGCAGATATTATGAACCTGAGAACATATCTATTGAATTTCGATTTTTTCTCTTAGATTTTGTAATTACACAAATATTTTTGTAATTGTTTTGTTTACTGTTTTTTGTCAAAAATTAAAGGATAATTTAGTGTATAAACAATACTTCCCTCCTCATTAAAAAGTATTGTGTATTTTTGCCTTTAGAAAATATTAAAATGATGATTAGAGGCAAATTTAGTTCAACATCCATACTTTAAAATTATGGAAGGTAACCAGTTTAAAATTAGTAAAATTAATGAAATAGCAAAAGGTATATAAATATTCTTAGTAATTCTATGCATGATAGTTCTGAGTTGCCATTCACCATCTTACAAATAAATGCATTTCTCAGGCTGTTTTTCCTTTTAATTCCCTGTAATGGATCATAGAAGTAAAGTAAATAAAGTTATGTCTATTTTTCTTTTTTTTTTTTTTGAGTTGGGGATGGAACTGATTCCAAAAGTCACTATATTTCTTAACCTGGCCTTCAATTTGGCATGACTCTGTCTCCACCTTCCATGTGCTGGGATTATATGCTTAATGTCTTGTTGTGTCCTTAGTGAAAACAGTGCTTTTATTGACTCACAAACACTGAATTAAAAAGTAAGCACATCTAGAAGATAAGCAAGAAACCAGAAAGACATATAAAATATCTTTGCTGTAATACTACATGAACCTTACTAACAAACCGTTTGAAATGATCACATAGCAGAAGTCTAGCCAAAATATAAGAAAGCCATTCTTATATGAAATACCAACAACTAGAAAAACAAATAACTTCATTCAGTGCCATTCAAGAAACAAAGGCCATTTGAGATAGGCATCTGAAAGCAGTACCCAGAGTAGACTTATAACACAGTATTCCTATATAGGGTAATGTATAAAAGTAAACATGGAAGAAAAAATGTTTTTGAAAAACATGCTATGTTATATATAAACAATTTTAATTTTATTGTATCATGTCTTGTATTATTGGAACTCTGGAGGCTGAGGCAGGAGGACTACAAGCTCAAGGCATATTGAAACTATAAAACAAGACATTGTCTCAAAAACCAAAGGCCTGGGGATATATCTCAGTGGTAGAGAACAAAACCATTGGTCTGACCCATAGCACTATACACAAAAATAAAGAGAATAAAAATTAAAAAAAAAAATCAGAAGACGCAAATGTTGCTGAGGTAGCTGGAGAGATGGCTTAGCAGTTAAGAGGGCTCTTTAGGGGACCTGAGTTGGTTCTCAGCAACTACCTAACACCCAGGGAATTGACACATTCTTCTAACCTCCAAGGCACCTGTGCTGTGTGCCATTATCATCAGACAGGCACACATATACATACTCATAATTAATAATAAAATATGTAAGTGTTGACTCCAGATAGTAAACCATCTATACACAAGGATTCAACTGTTCTCTTCACTTGTGATTTTTTCTTTTTTTATTTAGAAACAATCATTTTACATATCAATTCCCCTGTTCCCTTTCCCTCTCATCCTCCCATGACCCACCGATCCCCCAACCCAACCCCCACCCGCTCCCCAAGGATGGTGAGACTTTCCTTGGGGGATCATCAAAGTCTGTTACATCATTTCGGGGACAGCCTAGGCCATCCTCCATGTATCTGGGCTGAAATAGTATTCCTCCATAGAGAATGGGCTCCCAAAGTCCATTTGTGTCCTAGTGATAAATACTGGTTCCTCTGTTAGAGGTCTCATAGACTGCCCAGGCCTCCTAACTGGCACCCACATTCAGAGGGCTTGGTTCAGTCCAATGCTGGTTTCCCTACTTTACTATTGGGGTCTGTGTGCTCTCAGCTGGTTGTATAGGTTTCTACCACAGGATCTTGACTGCTTTGCTCATCCCTCCTCCCTCTCTACAAGTGAATTCCAAGAGTATGGCTCAGTGCTTAGCTGTGAGTGCCTGCTTCTCCTTCCATCAGCTACTGAACCGGCTGTTCAGGGGTCGTGGTTTGGTCCTATGTTGGTTCCCCAGCTGTCAAACTGGGGTCCCTGAGTTCCCACTTTCTCAGGTCAGCTGTTTCTACAGGTTTTCCCAGCATGGTCTTGACCCCTTTTTTTGGTCACTCCTTCTTCTCTGAAACTGTATTTTTAAAGAACATGTTTTGTCTGGTTCCTCTGGAGTACAAAACATGAGGTCTTTATTAAATCTGACCCAGTGAATAGTGCAGAGAAGCTCCTATTGGATTTTGAAACCATGATGTTTACACTAAACCATGATGCTGTAGCACTATCTTTTGTGCTATATGGATTTGCTACATGATTTTCCATAAATCAAGAACTGCTTTGTCTTTCTTTCTCTCTTTCTTTCTCCTTTTCTTTCTTTCTCTCTTCCTTCCTTCCTTTCTTTCTTTTTTATTTTAGAAGCACTCTTATTTGCATATCCGTTCCCCCATTCCCTTGCCCTCCCATTCTCCCCACCAATCCCCCAACTCACCCCCATCTCCCCCCAGGGATAGTGAGACCCTCTACAGGGGGAACCATCAAAGTCCATCACATCATCTGGGGGAGGGTTCAGGCCCTCCTTCCTGTATCTGGGCTGCAGTAGTATCCCTCCATAGGGAATGGGCTCCCAAAGTCCATTTGTGCTCTAGCTATAAACACTGGCTCCATAAACTGTTTTGGCCTCCTGGCTGGCCCCCACATTCTGAAGGCTCGTTTAGGTCCAATGATGGGTTCCCCAGTTTTAAGACTAGGGTCTCTGTGCTCTCTCTAGGTCAGGTCAACTGTTTCTGTGGGTTTCTCCAGCACCATCTTGGCACCTTTGCTCACCCTCCTCCCTCTCCAAAACTGTATTCCAGGAGTATGGCTCAGTGTTTAGCCGTGGGTGTCTGTTTCTGCTTCTATCATCTACTGGATGAAGGCTCTAGGAATTGTAACCAAGATAGTCATCAATCTCATTACAGTGGAAGGGCATCAAAGGCAACCTCTCCACCACTGTCTAGATTCTTAGTTGGGGTCATACCTGTGGATCCCCTAACACTTGCCCTGTGCCAGACCTCTCTCCAATCCTGTACTGTCTCTCTCTATCAAGGCATCTCCATTCTTGCACGCTTTTATTCCTCCCCTGTCTCAGTCCTCCTGTTCTCTTCCCCTCTTCCCTTGTCTCCCTCTCCCCTCCCCACCTCCTTCCTCTCCCACTCCCTGTGCTCCCAATTTGCTCAGGAGTTCTTGTCCCTCTCCCCTTCTTCCAGGGACCTTACAATCTTCTCTTGGGGTCCTCCTTGTTTCCTAGTGTCTCTGGTGGTGTGGATTATAGGCTGGTAATCCTTTGCTTTATGTCTAAAATCCATATATGAGTGAGTACATGCCATGTTTGTCTTTTTGTGACTGGGTTTTCTTAACTTCAAATATGTTACAAGTAACAAAAAGCCAGGCAGTGGTGGCATACAACTTTGATCCCAGCACTCTGGAGGCAGAGGCAGGCAGATCTCTGTCAGTTTGAGGCCAACTTGGTCTACAAAGAAAGTTCCAGAACTGGCTCCAGAGCCACTCAGAAAAACCCTGTCTGGAGAAAAAAAAACAAATAAATAAATAAAAAAGTGTCACAAAGAATGAGACAGCAGGTGTGGCCTCTCTGGTAAGATGGTAGATAATTTTAAAAACCACACTTTTCTTTGTGGAATTTGCATAAATTAAGTTGCTCATTCTTTGAGTATGCTCAATTTGTCACTTTAAACTTGAATTTGTACACACACACACACACACACACACACACACCATACACACACACAACACAAACACATACACAAGTACCTTTCCTGAGGGAACAACAATGAAAGATAGCCAAGGAAGTTGAGAAAGCCTTAACACACACACACACACACACACACCAAAAACAAACAAACAAAAAACACCAACAGGCAGCTCCCAACTTCTACTCAAACTGCTACAGGTGAACCCTCAAAGTCTCATTGAATTGTATTGCTTTCTCAATGTTTCTAAAATTGTAATCCAAAGATTCTGTCGGGATTGTTTTCTTCCTTTTTATTTGCTCATTTCTAAACTTTGCAGCTTTAAAAATAATCGTTTTGTAAGGGTTAGAGAAAATGGCCTATCTTCTGGGTAGTTAAATTACATGTCAGCCATTTCAGGGCTTAGGAAGCAGCTAATGAAGATGTAATATTCAAATGTCAAACATGTGCACACCAGTTTCTTCCTCTCTGCCTCTGAAGCCTCTGGAAGCACATATAATGATCTGTTTAGGCTTCAGTTCATTGTTCCCCTTCCTTACTCATATTTAGTAATTACTTTTTTTTATTTCAAGGCTGCACTTCTCTGAGGGAATGTAAATTTCCGAAGCAGTGTTCAGTTTGAAATTAACTCCTGTTTATAGGACAGCAGACACATTAGGCGAGTGAATTTGACAGCTAATATAGATTTTCTTATTTCTTTCCATCTCCACAAAGCATTTCGACAAGTATTCAGGTCCATTTTCTACATTGAGGAAAGGTTTATTCGTCGAAGAGAATTTTCAGATCCCCCATGAATAACACTAGGGAAGGTTGTTAAATTTTCTCATAATGTCTCTGCTGTTCTAACAGATAGGAAAGCAGGGAGAGCAACAGATTGGGGAGAGCAACTTCTGAACATTGAGCACCAAGTCACTAATGTCCTTAGACCATGTCTGAAGGTCCACTATGGGTAAGATTTTATTGTCAGTGGCACTATGAAATGTTACGTAAAGTGGTCTTAGATGTCGATGGCAATATCTCAGGTTCCGGTTAGTGTTCTGAATGAGCTGAATGACAAATAGTTAGCACCCCATAGGGTGTAAGCATTACGACAGATCTTATCTGATGGGATTCTGGCCCTCAAGAGTCAAAGAATACTGAGCTCCAGTCAAGAATAAGCATAGCAGTTTATAGCCCTGTTGCAGGGAGGCTTCCCCAGTGAAATAGCTCTGCTCTAGCAGGGGAGGGCTTCCCCAGTGAAGCTGTTACAGTTTAGCTCTGGTCCCCTGGAGTGTAGTGTAACAACTTCACTTCCCCAGGGGAAGGTGTTACAGTCCTGCTCCTCTCCTCTCTGCTCCAGCAAAAAGTTGTTAATTCTCTCCTCCCCTCCATTCCAGTGAAGGAAGGTCTCACCCGAATTTTATTCAAGAGATTTATTGGGAGGAAAGAATGCAGGAAAACCCAGGGTGGAAGAGGACAGCAGTACAGCTGCACAGCCACAAACTGAACAGACACAGGATTTATATGGGGCTTCATATAGGGCAGAGTTTTTTCAGGGAGATTTCCAGAGTGGGGATTGGTCAGATTTCAATGCCTGAGCTCAGAATGGCTAGAACTCCTGTTCAGGAATTGGTTGGTTTTCTGCACAGGTTCAGGGTCAGATTTGGCTCTGGTTTCAGGGCCAAAGTGTTTTTCTTTCACTGGTCCTTTTTAGCTGTTTAGCTCTAATTTTAGGGCCAGGGTTTATTTATTATTTGTTTGTTTTCACTGGCTCTGATTTCAGGGACAATCTGTTTTTCTTTGGCACTGGTTTCAGGGTCAGGGTGCCATTTCTTTGATTCTGGTCACAGGGTCCAAGTGTGTTTGTTCCTTTGGCTCTGCTCTGGGTGTGTTTCTTTGGCTGGCCCTTTTTCCCTATATAGAGTGTGCCACCATGGGAACAGAATCAGGAAGCAGTATAAGAAAACCCTGCTCAATCCTCAAATCAACTAAGGTGTAGGATGCACAGCTCAGCAGCAATAATTGCTCCCCTGTTGTTGTTAAGTGCAAATTGAATATAGCATAGGAGCTGTTTATATTTTTAATGTCTCCTTGGATCTGATGCTTCTCATGCTGAAGGGGTCCTACCTATCCAAATGACAGCCCATAGCTTATTAAAAATAATTTGGGGCTGTATCCACTTCTTTGAAACAAAAATTAAAAAGGAGAGAGGAATGATATTTTGGCCATCACTACACTGACAAAATTATCCATGGTATTATACTTTATATAATTTCAGTAAAATATTACTGTGACTCTTGATGCATGATCAAGGGTATTGTTTTCTAAATAATAAGGCGAACCAGGAGCTTGGACTCTAAATGAGAAAATAAACCATCAAGGAGCAGTTGAGAAGGGTAATACAGTGTTGATTCTCCAGAATAGAATTATTCTTCCTAAATTTTCTACTCCTTGCCCATGTAACAGCTTTAAACAAGCTGCTAGTAATTCTTTTAACAAATATTTTTGAGTGCCTTTTATAGACAAGGAACTAGACATTTGGGGTACAGCTATATAAAGACAGCCTCATATATAAAAAGCTACAATGAAATTATTCATAGGAGTTTAGAGAGTTAAGGAGGTCTAAGAAGGCACCTGGCCAAATCTGTGAGGACATCACTGTCTAAATGATATTCAACACTTAACACAGGGTCTGAAGCCTGAGTAAATGTTAGCAAAGGGAAGTAGGAAGTGAGCTTGAAGTATTGTCACCTTGGATACCTTAGCCTACACAAATATTATCTCAATGATCCCTTATTCAACAGAAACTTCTCTTAAGCTACTGGGCTTTATCTGTAAATTGTACAACTTGAAACAAGTGCTATTCTCAACAGCATATTCAGCTTTGCTGGACATCATCTTTGACACCCAAAGAACCCTTGAAGCATCCTGAAATATGTCCACACCCATGACCATGTGTAGTCAAAGGAACAGAAGAGAGAATTTTGAGTAATCCTGGACAGTTAGCAAAGAAAAAAATTCATACATGCCTTGTTCATGGAGAAAGCCAAGGATGTTGTCTCTAAGATTATTTTAAACCCTGTAGATAAGTAGATTAGTACAGAGTATGTTCATGTATATTAACTAGCCTGACTACTAGTTTTATGAATAGGTATTCAATGTGTGTGTGTGTGTGTGTGTGTGTGTGTGTGTGTGTGTGTGTGTGTGTGTATGTTTGTGTGTGTGTGTGTGTTAGCTTATGATACTGGATATGATAGAAAGTACCCAGCTATGGGACGAGCTGCAACCGGATCCTGTGTCACAGAGCTTATGTTGGTCGTGTGGGGATAAATACTGACTTTGGTTCAGAAGGAGTTTTCAGGGAAGTCAGTCTCCACTCTGTCTGATAGCTCGTGTGTGTGTGTGTGTGTGTGTGTGTGTGTGTGTGTGTGTGTGTGTGTGTGTGTGTACTTCAAACACATAGCTTACTTTTTTTCAACGAAGATGCTCAACCAGGTAAATTATAAATGACAGCATGAGTTGGATTCGATCTTGGTTCACTATCAGCTTGATAACATGTCAGTTATTATAGAAGGTGTGCTGATCCATTTGTTTCATGTTCCTATGATTTCGATTTACAGAGAATTTTTAAGCATCACAGTTTCAAGTACAGTTCTATACTGTCCAAGTCAACATCTGGAGCAGTCTCCACCCCCTGCCCACTCTCATTGCCACATATAAAAAAATGCACATTCCTAAGAGTGACAATGTTTTCCCCTTGGATGATATTAGTTTCTAAAGGGATTCATTATCAGTCTGAATCAAATAAATGCAAAACAAAATGAACTAATAAACAATGACTTTTATTGATAGGAAAGTCCATTAATAAAGCTACTTTCTCTTACAATTCATGTTAGATAATTTACACATAACACATACTTTTGCTTATGTAGAAGTATATTTACTTAATGTTTGTGGAAGGGCTCCTAAAAAAGGATAAACATCCCAAAATAGAAAATTTTAGACAATGAGCAAAGGAGATTGGGCTGTTTACTTATTTGAAACAATTGCCATAGATAGGAGACAAAATTACCTCTACTTGGATACTTTCAATGTCAGTTTTTGTTTGTTTGTTTGTTTGTTTGCTTGTGTTTGGTGGTTTTTTTGTGGTGATTTTTAAGTGCATTGAAACATGAGTCTATCAACCTGATTTATTGTTATTATCATTATCATTATTATTCATTCTATGAACCAAATGGTGATTGATTGTGAATCAATATCACTATAGTCACCGAACGAACATTATCCTTAGCAGAAGTTATGTGTAAATGTGACCACCACTCATTAATCCCCCCATTGGGTTGCTTTCCATAATATACAGAAGAATCTCTCCTGAGTTACAAAAATTAGAAATCAATCAGTTGTAGGAATATATAGTTGACTTAAAAGAAGGAAGGCATGCAAGTTGATTAAAAAAATAGGTTCAGATCATTCACACTGAAATCGATCAGGTTGATCAGTTGTTTACTAGAAGGAAGAGTTATATAGTAATCTCTCCTAGTTTTTAGAATTTGGGATATAATCTTTTATGTAGGACCTAAAAAAGCCACACATGATAAAAACGATACCTTGAGTAGAATGAGCTTTCTGTATGTGAATGCTATTTTGTTTTGTGTTCATCCAAAGCAGAAAACACAGTCAGAGTAAAAGCAACTGTTTCATTTTAATGATATTGTGAAACATGTCTTTTATCATTTCATCAAACCTATGGATTTTATATTTCCTTTAAATAATTCAGCAATGCAAATATTGGCTTTGCAGATAAAAATTCAATTAGAACTTCAAAGAAGACAAATTAAATCCCTTTCTGACAGTTGCTGTAATTCCAATCTACAAAGTAAAACAGTTGAATTTTTTTAATCTTACCTATAACTTTTGTTCAGAGATAAAAAAGCATTAGCTTTATCTAGCAATTATTTTTCTAACTAAAATTATGCTATTGTTATGCTTTTCCTTCAAAAGATTGTTATGAAGGATTTTAAAGTAAATAGTTCCATGTAATTGGTGCCAATGCTTATTTCAGAACAATAATTAATAATGAAACATCAGAATTCAAACAGGTCAGTACCTTCTATTGTCTTGTGTCTTTAGTGGCATAAACAGAAAATAAAAAGGTACAGTTGGATAGTAGGCAGGAGAAATATTCCGACCTGAGTGTTTTTAATAAAATTAGTGAGTAACTAAAAATTGACCTGCCTTGTAACTGTTGCAAAGCACAGATAATTTTAAACAATGTGATAAAATACTGATCTTTTCTGGAGTCAAATCCCTCAACATTCCAGTAGCATGTGCTGTATCACAGCAAACAATAATGTTATGAATGAATGTTTGGTAAAACTTATCAGATAAACTATTTCCCACATGCAGACTTCATAATAAGAATCATAATATTGTTTTTCAATAAATAAGAGCAACACTAATTGGATTATCATTTTTTTCAAATATAAAAATCCTAATTATGTCATACCTGACATTTCTTTAGAGATTTTTCCAAGACAGGGTTTCTTTGTGGCTTTGAAGGCTGTCCTGGAACTAGCTCTTGTAGAGCAGTAGAGTAAAGCAGCAAACATATTATGCAGCATTATTCAGAGTATGTCCATTGTGCTTAACCTCCTGGCCTCACGTCCATCTTCCCTTTCTCTGTTTGATGACACAGAACTGGACCTGTAGACATGCATCCATTATCAGTGCGAACAGCATTCACCTCTGTTGGTAGAGGGTATTTGGGTGAAGGGGTTCATATTTAGTTCTGGTGTAGCGTAAACTCATTTTTGCTACTGTCTGCGTGCCACTGAACTAGAACAACTTTTTGTGCTTAATGTCTTACCAAATTTCACAGCACTCCTAGTGAGACACCTCCTGACAAGTTTTAGTGGTCCACCCATCAAAAGCCTATTCCATCCCTCCAGTGATCTCCACTGTCCACTCAACTCTCCTTCAACACTGCCTAAAACTCGGCACTGAGACACAAGACAGGAGGTAGTTGCTGTGCTCTTCCCAATACATTTCTTTACTGTTTCATTTTTCCTGCTCCCTGCATAACTAATTATGAATTATTTAGACTTTTTTTATCCCACCTTGTATCTTTCATTGCATAAAAATTATTGTAGTCTCTGTAGATGCAAGATTAAGATACACAAGACTTGGCTAAATATAGGTTACCTCCATGCTCAAGTCACTGGAGAAGCTTTTGTCTCCTGAATGGATGCTGACTGGAAAACTTAGTAAAAATATTCAGGTTACAAATAATTGTGAGTTGAATTGTTTGGAAGACAATGAAGATATGAAGCTGGAAGGCATAAAGGAGAAGAAATAGGTCCACCCCAACTCTCAGGTCTGTAGGACTTTTTTCATTCTCTATTTATTCACTTATTTACTTTTGGCAATAGTATTATATTTAGACATGCAAGTCTGTCTGTCTGTATCTCCCCAGGCTTTGTGATTACAGATAGCATGTGATCACGCATTTCAAATAGATCATCCATGGGAGTGTAATGCCATTTCCTTCTCTGCTACTTGAGATCCCAGGTGTCTCTGTGACATTTTTTCCCTCTTCTCTAGCTAGAACCCACATTTGGAGTGATGCTGCTTCACCGTACCCATGGTAATACTGTCCTGAATGGTGATACAACAAAAACTTGAGAAAAAATCTGGTCCTGATTGTTAGGAGGAGTGTTGTCATGGAAACCTGAAGATGGGGAAATTCTTCACCCCATCAGAATTGTTTCAGAAGCATGACTGTATAGAGTTTTAAGCCACCAAAAGCTTAGAGTATTTTCATTAGATGAGCTTAGTTTATCAAAGGTAAAGCAATTGTCAATCGTGGAAAGTCACTGTCATTCTCCTATGTCTCCATTTAACCAAGATTTTTGTGAGCATTGTGGGTTGGTACCGAAACTCTGACTGGGACATCAATGAAGGAACAATAGATATACAGACACACAGACACACATACTGAGGACTTCACACTCTCTGAAAAAGTATTATCAACAATCCCACAACCTGAAATCTCAATGCCTTAATTATACGGCACAGAGGGGAAAAATTAGGTAGGCTCAGTTGGAGCTATCTATAGCCAAGTAGTTTCAAGGTATAAATTCCCTGAATAAGGTGGCTGCAGTTGCCAGCTTTTGCACACACTTTCACCATTTTCTCTTGGACCAGGGGGACACTTTGACATCACCTGAGCCTCATTCATGTTGGCAAGGCCTTGTCATCCCCAGGGTCCTGAATCAGTAGTTCTTTAACATGTCAATCTTCATGCCAAACCAAATCATTCACTCAGGACATATCTGCTCTTCACACACCAGCCTTGGGTCATTAAACTAGATGTTATTATCTAGGGCTGAATTTCTAAGCATATTAACTTATTTGCTCATTCCCATATTCAAATATCTATTCAATCATTCAATTTTGAATTCTACTCCCTACTTCTCTGCTCTCTTAAAAACTTGAAGGTTTTGTTTTCTTTTTAAGACAGGGTCTCACTCTGTCACCTAAGCTGGCTTTGCATTTGCAATAACCTTGCTTCAGTATACCTTTCCTTAGTTATAAACATGCATCACAAGGACAAGCCTTGAATCTTTTAAAACTACTAAAAAGTATTCTCTCTCCTAGCTCTTCAATAACAAGCTCATCTCATTCAGAACTTTTCGTAACTATCCTGATTTGAAATAATCTCTGAATTTTTTTAATTATGGGTGCAATATTTTCTGTACAAGTTGCAAGAAAAATACCATGACTTAAGTTCATTCTTTTTGTCTTGACCACTCTGAGATGCATTAGTTCTATATTTTTAAATATCTTGAATTTAATTAGAATCTTAATTAAATAATTATAATTATAAAATAGATTATAAACTAGTCCCTAAGCAAAGAAAATGTTTAAATGGTTGCAGATTTACATGGTATTTTTCCCATGAAAGGGAACCATGTTTCCCTAGATCAATAGCTGATGTACTTCATGGGTCAATAAATCAAAAAGAGGTTGGGACTGTGGCTCAGTGTTAGTTGCTTTGTAACAGGTAGGAAGTCCTGAGTTCAATCCCTAGCACTGAAAATAGATAAATAGATAGATAGATAGATAGATAGATAGATAGATAGATAGATAGATAGAAAGATAGAAAGAAAGATAGATAGATAGATAGATAGATAGATAGATAGATAGATAGATAGATAGATAGATAGATGTCTGGATGTTAGCACAATAGAAATCAAATAATGCTTGGCATTTCCTAAAAATAATTAATCTGAGGAAGCTGTCAACCTCCCAAATGATAGAATTGAGGCTGTCATTTATAAATGCTAAGTCTCACAGACCCTTATTTTTCTCTAAGCTTATAGCTAAGAAAATTCTAAGGAGCACACAGACAGCAGGTTTTACGAGTTCAAGATTTTTGACTTAACCACAAGTCACCATAGTTTTAAATGATCGGTTCAAAAACCTGAGAATAAACATATTTTTTTAACTAAGTAATAGCAGCACTGATACCTGGTTGGAAAAACAAGGAAACATAGAAATAAAACAGTCAGAACAAGTACGGATACCAACAGCACATGAAATGAAATGTGGAATGCCACATATCCTCTTAGTATTAGATGAACATGAAAGTTCATCAGTGTTTTAGGTTATTTCAGTACATGGTTACAGTCCACAATCAGGGAAGCCAAGGCAGGAGCTCAAAGCAGGAATGCAGAAACCAGTAAGGAGCCCTGCTTACACTGCTTTCTCAGCTTGTTAAGGGTTTTGTTTGTTTGTTTTTGCTTATGTTTTTATTTTTGTTACTTTTTACAGCTCAGGCTCACCTGCCCAGAAGTAACACCACCCACAATAGGCTGAGTCCTCCCTTATCAGTCAGCAATCAAGAAAAGACTCTTCATATATGCCTTTAGGCCAATCTTATGGAGGCAATTCCTCAATAAAGATTTTTTCTTTCTAGGTACACATAAGTTTGCATCAAGCTGACAAAAACTGTCATGACACCTGCCATGGGTATGTTTCTATTGCTCTGACAAAATACCATGACCAAAAGTAAATTGTGGAGGAAAAGGTATATTTGGCTTACACTTCAGCTTTGCTGTTGATCACTGAACTCAGGACAAGATCTCAAACAAGGTAGGATCCTGGAGCTTGGTTCCTACCAAGCAGGGTTTCTTACTGGTTTCTGACTTCCTGATTTGATCTTCTGCCTTGGCTTCCCTGATTATGGACTATAACCATGAACTGAAATAACCTAAAGGAGTTCATGTAGTGGCCAAGGAGGGGTGTTACTAACTGGCTTGCATCCTATGGTTTGATCAGTCTGCTTTCTTATAGAACCTAGGAACACCATCCAGGGATGGTACCATCCAACATGCACTGGGTCTTCCCCACTGATCACTAATTGAGGAAATGCATTAAAGCTTTATCTCATAGAGGCATTTCCTCAACTGTGGCTCCTACCTCTCTGATGACTAAAGTTTGTGTCAAACTGACACACAAAACCAGCCATTACAACATCCCTTGTCAACTTTGTCATATAAGTACATCACAGTAAGCCATACCCTTTTCACTTTTTCTTCATGAATTCTGACCAAAACCACAGTCTTTTTAAAAGTCCGTTGTCTAAAAAAAAAATAATAATAACACTTGGAAGTCCAAGATCTCTTTAGAAATCCAAAGTTTCCTAAATGTAGGCTCCTGAAGAATCAAAAACAAACCAAACACTTGCATACTCCAAGAAGGAAGAAGAGAACATAGTTACAACCAGATCAAATAAAAATGAAAATTTGCAAAAAGTTCCAGTGTCCATTATCTGGGACTCACATTCTTTTGGGCTCAAAAGATCTTGGACCAGTCACACCTCCCAAACTCTGCTACCCGCAGCCTGCAGTCCATCTGAAAGACTCAGACCTGCTCCACAACAAATCTACTGCTATCCCAGGAGGTCATCACATGGTCCCACCAATTTCAATATGCTTTACTGCAACTGAGTCAGTACCCCCACTGATTACCTCTTCTGGCCTCATTAGATCCTGTTACGTGGCACCCAGCCTCAGTTTCTCTTGGGGATCTGCCCAATCATGGGTTTTCTACTGTAAAGGAGGCTTCACCTTCACCGGTGCCTATCATGGCATCTCACAATGTCAAGTCTCTGTTGCTTCCCATGAAACCATTGATGATTTCAAAGCATATTAAGAGATTCTTACACTTTATCGAGTTATCAATTTTACATTAATGATGGCAGTCTTGTATTAATCACCTCTGCTTTTCAGCCCCAGCTCATCAGTATCTGTTGTCCCGATAAAGGAAAGGTGTCTTTTCAATAGGTTCTTCATTGGAAATACCACAAAACATCTCCGATAAAGCCTTTTCTTCCCTCTGAAATTCACAAACTCTACCTGTATAAATGTTCCAACACCCCCAACATTCTTGTCAACCAAGGTCTCAATACAATTCATTCATTTCTAAGCATTCAGTTCTCCTTGAACACAACATGCTCAGGTCAATTACAGCAATATTGCACACTATGCTAACAATTTTTGTGTTAGTTTGCTTTCGGCTGCTCTGATAAACACCATAGCCAAAAGCAAATGAAGAAGAAAAGGGTTTGAAAAGGGTTTGAGCTTACAGCTTATAGTCAGCCACCGGGGAAGTCAGGGCAGAAACCCAGAGGCAAGAATTGAAGCAGAGGCTACAGAGGATGCTGCTTTCGAGCTTGCTTTCCATGGCTTGTCCCAGCTACCTTTATTATACCACTCAAGCTGAGTGATGGTACCATCCACAGAGGGCAACACCATACCCCGAGCAACCAGCAAATCAAGAAAATGCTCAATAGGCATGCCCACGGCCTAATATACAGAGATGCCACATTCCAATACACTCCTAGGTTTGTGTCAAGTTGAGAAAACCTAACTATACCACAGGATTTTATCACTTAGAATGTAAAATATTGGCCATGCCTTTAAAGGATTTTCCAGTTTTAAAAAAAATGACAGACAGGGTGGTGGTGACCTTTAATCCCACCACTAAGCAGGCAGAGGCAGGTGGATGTCTGTGAGTTGTTCTAGTTCAAAGGCATCCAGACAGTAGTAAAAATGAGTTTACGCTATATCGGAACTAAATATGAACCTCTTCATCCCACCTATGTATGCCAACATCCTCTACCAACAGAGGCGAATGTTGTTCGCATTGATAATGGATGTATGTCTACAGGTCCAGTTCTGTGTCATCAAACAGAGAAAGGGAAGATGGACACGAAGCCAGGAGGTTAAGCACAATGGACTTACTCTGAATAATGTTGCATAATGTGTTTGCTGCTTTACTCTAACGAGGGTCTTGCTTTAAGGACCAAATATGATGAAAGGGGTTATAACTCTTCTCTAGCATATCCCAGGAGGTCATCAGAATAAATAAACAGAAGCTCAAAAATGCTTTTATTCTGTAGGTTATATTTATTATGCTCATCTCTGCCTGTTTCACAGTGTGTCTAAGGTCCTCAGTAGGTTCTGCACTCCTTTGTCTAGTAATCATGAAAGAATATTTGTCAGTTGATTGAAATATAATGGAAGGCCTCCCCTTTAAGTAAGAGCTAAAACAAAATTTAGGTTCCTCCCCCATTTCCACCCAAATCAGTGTCTATTACAGAGCTATTGGTAGTTTTGTCTTCATAATACTGTCTTGGTCAGTGTGAGTAGTGAGAAAAAGAAACCCCAAGCTGCAAATACATTTCTGGAGCCATCTGGCTCTTTTGGGAAGTAATTTACTTACCTAAAAATAATCACATGCATATGGGCTTCCTCTCCCTTAATGAAAAATATTCCTAAGACTGTTCATACTCATTCCCTTGAGTTAAAAAAATAGTAAAAACTTTTTTTCCCTGATACTGTTCTTTTGTTTAGTATTCATATTGGATCAGAGGAAAAACAGCAATTACCACACATCCTAGAAAACACACAAAGCAATCATATATCTATATGATAAACTGTCTTCTTTTAGGCAAATTTAGTTCATGAGTTTATGTGTGTATGTATGTGTTTCAAGTAGCTACAACAGTGTTACATTTTCAAAGTGGCAATTCAGAGCAGAGCTTGGTTCCAAACTAATTTCTTTATAGACTGAGTTCTGAAAGGTGGATTCCCAATAAGCACCAATCATCTATGAACGCTTCTGGCTGCATGTCAGCCTGCCAGCACTGGAAATTTGAATTCTTCAAGCATGAGTACTGCAAAGTACTGTGTAAATAGATTCACGGAAGACACACTTTGGGCCCTCATCCATCATCTTTTCTTCCTTTTCAGGCTGAACCTTAGTAGACGGTTTACCTTAGATGGTAGAGTGCTGCCTGTTGCTACAGAGACAAGGGAGCAGTCCCCATGTTAGCTTGAATCCCCTTTCTGAAATCAGCTGATGAACTGATGACTCTTTAAACCTTCCTTCTCTGATGCTATTAAGTATGGCTAATGACTGCCCAGCAATTCCCTTATGTATGCTAGGTCGTCAACTGATGGAGAGCTTTTGTGGCAGCACAAGGCCAGAAGCACTTAGGACAGTCCATGACACCAGTCTACCATGGTGCAGGCTGCTTCCTAAATGTAAACATCAAATGCATATCAATCCTTAATAATTTATCACAACGCTGTACAATAAAAGTAGCTTGATAACACCTAGTTATGTTTGAAGGAAACCATTGATTTTTACACTGGTTTCTATGATTTTTACCTGACTCACTTATATTCTAAATTACCAAAAGGATGCTCCTCTATATTTTTAGCTTCTCTGAATGTTTCCAAATAACTTAGAAGTAAGAGCAAAGCAGAGAAACAGCTGTCCCTTGTTATTTTGTTTCCTGAATAGAAATAGTCTTAAATTGCTGTAAATGGAAAGTCTGGAATGAATTCAAACACAGTCTGTTTAAACACACTCAGGCTGATGTTTGTATGGCAGAGCCTTCGCAAAGGACAGCACTAGAAAACACTGCACATTAACTTGTCGAACATGACAATCTAAGGTTATGGCTTCCCTTTTGTTTGCTAGGTAGAGTCACACTGGTATCGTTCACACATTTTTCTTCTGAGACAGTAAATCACAAGTGGTTGAAACCAAAGCATCTGAACTGGAGCATTAAGTCCTGCGGCAATTAGTGTGATATTTTTACTGAAGTTCCTCTTTGGCAAACAAAAATCCTTTTGAACTTAGATATTTAATTCAGTTCAATGAAACATTAAATATCTTAATATCAGGAAAAAATAATAGAGGTCTGCATCTAATCTTTTCTCTTTCCTTCTGACTTCTGCTCATTAACTATGTGAATAATTATGTCCCGTGTAAATCAATAGAATGTGCCCCCTTTGTTTTCTCTACAGAACCAAGTAGTGTATGATAAGTCCTATTCTTGGGGTACTCTTAAATAGACCCCAAACTCAGGTTTTACATCTTTGAAGTTTCTTTTTTTCCTCAGAGTTAATTAGCAGCCAGATCCAATCTTCATTCCATTCCACAGTGGAGAAAATGTCTTCTTAAAATCTTATTCCGTGTTTCTCCCAGCGTCTTTGTTCACAGGCCTTGTCATAGTGCATCTCCAAGCTGTGTTTAACAGCATCTCTGTTTTCCTCTAGAAAATGTTCTCTTGTAGGACATGTCCAATACTTCCCCCTCATGTTTTCCTTCTGTGTCTCTGTCCTTCCTACTATATTTTTGCTTCTCTGCTCCTTAGTCACTACTTCTAAGAAGTCGATTTCCAGCCCATCCCTTCCCTTTTATTTCCTGGATAGCATTTCTCTACTTCTGTCCTCTCTCTTGTGAAGTCCCAAGTTCTCAGCCTGCCCCATTATATAGGGACTTCTTCAATAGTCATTGTCTTCATTACCCTAAGAAACACTGCTGCAGCCATAACCACCAGTCACTGTGGCATTCTTGTATCAGTCATGCTCCCAACCACCAGACTCTCAGTCCTAACTAAGACACTTAAAAGGCATCTTGTCCCTTCCATTAAGATAACTGTCAAGTGAGATAGTAAACTTTATAAGGAAAAGCTTGATTTGGTTTCATGGCTTTCAAAATTCAGTTCTCAATTATCTCAACTTGCAGCTTAAGGGTCTGTAGCAGGGACACTGAATCATGATACATTAACATGAAAGAATAATTTACATCTTCTGCAGCCAGAAAGGAGGGAGAACATAGGTGCCAAGACCCTAAGATCCTGATTATGGATATACCACCAAAGCATCTCCCATCTTTCGCTGGGTCTGATTCCTCGGGGTTTTAAAGGACCATCAGAGGCTAAGGAACAAACTGTGTTCCCTAGTTATCATTTTTGTTGAGATTGTCAATTTAAGTCTGAATGTTTGTCCTTTTCTAGGTTTCTATTCTTTACCACACCAGTTTTCATAATGTAGCATGGCAACTTATTCTAATTTAATTTCACCTCCTACACAAAGAAATGTTGATCACCCTTGCTTTTTATATGTGAAAGTAAAATACTTTCCTATTTGCTATAGGATGGATTTCATCATATCTCACATTCTCTAGGCAGGTTTTATTTTCAAGAAGTTTCTATTCTCTGAATACATTCCTGTTACTTCCTAGTCATTCTTCAACATATTTATAACTCCAAGTCAGAAACTGAAATATGTCATGTTCCCAGTAGAATGATTTCCACTATATTCCATTCATTCTTACTCCATGTCTAAAATTCTGTTCATTTTGTTTAATTACTGCATGTCTCATATAACACCTAGAGTGATAATTTATATCTAAAAACATCCTGGACCAAAAGTATCCTGATGTGTTAGTTAGAGTTTGTAACAATAACTCTTTCCACCAGCCACCTGAGTTCCCCATGCCATGTCAGGGCCCCAAAATAACACAGAGTCTTATATTAATTACAATACTTCTAGCCAATGACTAGGATTTCTCATTTGCTAGTTGGGTTGTCTGCATTGGACCAGAAGGATCTCCCCCATCAAGGGTTTATTTAGGTTTTTGTTTTGCTTGATTTTATTTCATTTTAGTTAAAACATTGTTTCATGCTCTACAGGTAAATAAAAAAATGAACACTTTCAAGTGAATAAATAGTCATTTCACTCCATAGTGAGTCCAACCATCTATCTAAAGAACCTGAAAATACATTTATTGATTTATTCAATCTCTAAAAGAAGCTTAACATCTAAGCAATGATTATGGAAATTGCTAAAATATCTAAAGACGTGAATTTGTACAGTATTCTATTTTCAGGCATAGTGCCACAAAACATTTATTTTAAGGAGAAAAACTAGAGGCTTAGTTTTAAAGTTCATTAAACCCAACTACAATATTGAACATATCAGGTTTCCCCCCTTTAGAGTCACATTGTAACCAGTGGTGACAGGGTTGGTGCTTACAAATGTCAGTTAACTATCTTCAGTCTTTTCGATCTATATTTCTATAGCACGTGAACATCATTAATGCCTTTTCAAATTATTATTTATATTTTGTTTTTTACTTACTTATGGTTTTGCAAGACAGGATTTCTCAGTGTATCCCTAGCTGTCGTGGAACTTGCTCTGTAGATCAGGATGACAGATCCAATTTCCTCTGCCTCCCAAGTACAGGGATTAAAGTCATGTACCACCACACCCAGCACACATTATTTCCTTAAGCTGTCAAAACAAAGACCAAATATTGTTATGATACTTCATATGAAAATTTAATAAAAGTTCCAACTTTAGAAGAGTTTGTGGATCATATACATCAAAAGTAAATGATCCCTCTAGTCCAAATCAACTTAGAGCCAAATGTGTCCACTTGGAGCTCACTTTGCAGCCAGCCCACTTTGTTTGCCCTGTTTGACTTAGGTCCATATTACTGGAGTATGTCAGAATATAACTAAGCAGTTACTTTTTAAACCCACTCAAAGTAACTCATAAAACAGCAGGTGAGGGCCGAACTTAGTCTTTTGTACATTGCCTAATCACTGTACATGGGGAAAAGGGTAAAATTAATAAAATAAATTTTATGGAGACAAGTGCCATGAAAACCAATAAGATTAATTGATAACTTTGACTTCATTTAATGCTTTTACCCTGAAATGTTCTACATAAGACTGTGAAGAAATTTAACACAAATCAATGAATTAATTAAAACATTTCCCTGTTATATTTAAAGAAAGTAAAGGCTTATTGAACTAATTTCCAGTTTAAAGTGTCTCTAAATAAGCGTAGACTCTGAACACTGGGATATTATGCCAGGCTATTTCCTGTTCTTTGTTAAAATCAATACAAAGTTATGGCACACTTATTAGTGACAAGGATTTCAGAATTTATTCAAGCGATGGATTTTGCCCTAGAGAAATTAACTTTCGTTGTGGTGACATCAACTAAATGCATAAAAAAATTGAGGAATAATACATTTATTATGTCATAATATATGCTAAAGAAGATAAAAATCATGTTATAAGTTAAATGGTTCTTCCAAAAAGAGATATTTCCTCTCAACTCTAGGCCAGGGCTGAGATGAGGCCTGTAGTATTACCTTGTCATTTTTCATTGCTTTGGCAAGATAACCATAAAACAATTTAAAGATTTATTTTGATTCTTTGACTCGGTTCATTTACTTGTTTCTGCCATTTCTGTCCCCATATGTGATAAGGGAGAATGTCCAGCAGAAAGGACATGACAGAGAAAAGGATCTCACCTTCTGGCAGCTTGTAAGCAGAGAAACAAACAGGAAGAAACCAGAGACATGATATATTTCCAGTGGTCTAATTTCTGTGACTAGACACATTTCCTAAAGACCCATTTCATATTATCTTTTCTCTTTTTTGTTTTTGTTTTTATTTAATTTTTTTCATTTTGCATACCAATCCCAGTTCCCCCTCCCTCCCCTTCTTCCATCCCCACCTCCCTCCATCTAACTCCCAATTCACCATTAGTGACTACCCTCATTGTCATCATAGAACCTACATCCAGTAACTGATGGAGGCAGATGCAGTGATCCACAGGCCAGCACTGGGTTGAGCTCCTGGAGTTGGGGTGAAGAGAGGGAGGAGGGATCATATGATCTTTTCAATGAATACTCAATTGATGAAACTAACATCCTTGCAGCTCCTTGCCACCAGCCACACACCATTGGCATAAGGACCTTTGGAGGTTTGTTTTTGTTTATTTTCATCTTTACATGTGTGTTTTAATCCATAGACTTTATTTTTAGATCACTTTAAATCACACACACACACACACACACACACACACACACACACACACACACACAAAGTGTGAGGCATATTTTCTTTACAAAGGAACTATCCTTTAAGGCCCTATCTATTTTCCCTACTTTTAACTTCATGAATATCTGTCCTATGGTTGTTATAGTTGATGATATGGTGCAGAGGCATTATTATTAGAGGAACAACATAATCAATACTGGCTTTGAATGCTATGTCTATCTTAAACTCAGGCAAGTGTAACACACTGCGAAAAAGGAAATGATTCAAGTAAAATCCTAGTGACAAAAGTGCATGTATTTTAATTCAGTGTGACAGAGAAGGTCAACGTCAAAGAGCAGTTTTAATGGCAGGGAGCACAGAAATGGGATGAGGACTTTTAACTCTTGTAAGGCATGGGGCTTTGAATAAGATGTTTCATCTTGAGTCTTCAGTTCTGACACTTCCGTAGTGTGGATATATTTTAAACCTCATTAGACAAGGATGCCACAGATTGTAAAAATTCACTGCTTTTGTCTTTTTATTTCATTATAGAAAAGATAACACTTTCTATGAGATCACATATGTATTTAAAGTAGTAAAAAAATTATCAGGTAATTGTATACCCCATTAAATGTTAGGCAAATTATAGAAGTGATGTATTTGAGAGGAATTGTAGAATGAATTTTCTCAGAATGTTGAAAAGAACAATTACTTAAGTAATACATAAAAGATGTGAGAGTGTTAAAGAAGTCACTAAATTTCAACCAGATCTTGATGGGAGTTTTATTGATATTTCTAACGCAAATGTCAACCAGACATTGAAATTCTGAGGAACATAAGCCAGAAGAGGACTTTGTGTGTATCCCATACTGCATATAAGTTCAGAGGGCTCTGTGTATATTCCACACTGCACATAAGTTCAGAGGACTTTGTGTGTATTCCACACTGCACATAAGTTCAGAGGGCTCTGTGTATATTCCACACTGCACATAAGTTCAGAGGACTTTGTGTGTATCCCACACTGCACATAAGTTCTGTTCCACCAAGACTCACATTCTGTTATCTTCTAATGCCCCTATTCTATTCTTTTGTATTTTGTCCTTACCTCTCCCTCTCATTCCTCCAATCCTTTACCTGCTCTATTAACACACAAGGTCAAAAGTAGAGGAATACATTTCCAAGTACATAACATTTTCAACAACTTTCAACTAGTTAAAAATACATTGAAAGTATATTCTATGTCTTGCATATGGTATATTAGAATACCGTTGTTTTTTTATAATAAATATGTATAAATATATGCTATTTACTATATATTTACAGATTATAATAGCTATCAAATCTACTTATCCAAAAATTCATATTACTGAGGAAATATGTATACTTTTTAAACATGAATTCTCTCTCCATTGGACAAAGCACTTCACATTTTAATTCTTGGTACAACCCAACATATATACAAACATGCACACACACACACAATATATATGTATATACATATATATACATACATACATATGTATATGTATATATATATATCCAATACTCATAATACATATAATATATATAATGTATTGCTTAAAATATTGGTGTTACAGCCTATGGGGATTTTGTGAAACAATAATTAGAAAATAACTTATAATTTGTTCAAAAATTATGGTACATTTATGTTTTCACAATTCTACACATTCAAAAGTAATTGTGTTTTAAAAAAATTTAAAAAAATATGTTTTCAAATGATTGTCCATATAGGATGCCAACACCTCTGCAGACTGAATGCTTAGCTAGCTAGAGCACTAAACTTACTGCTTGGTAATGTAATGCTTCTTCCCTATAGGGTCATGCAGCTTATATCCCGAAAATCTTTAAAAATGCTGTAAAACATTAGAAATTTGAAACTCATCAGAAAAGCCTAGAATTCAAACATTTGTTAACACAAGAATATTGAGAAAACTTAAATAAAATATTTGAGGTTATAGAGGACATTATATATCATTTTGAAACAATGGGAAATTGAGCAGAAGTATGCATTCATGGTATTGCAAGAAGCAAGGATACATGGAATATTATAAATCATGAAAAATACTAATATGAACATTTTATTAATGACCACATCTTAAATACTTTGCTCATTACTTTAAAATAATGCTAACTTTTGAAGAGTCTCAAATTTTAAAACTTGAGGGGAGAAAACACACTGATTTTCAATTTGTAGCTTCTATTTTGTAAGTTGATTTAATATGATATTTTATTAATATTTTGGAATTTTGTATATGCATACAATGTCTTTCGATCATATTCACCCAGCTCCCCCTATTTTCTTTTGGTATCTTCCCACCACCATTCCAAACCTTCTGATCTAATGGCCTGTTTTGTTTTGTTTTTAAATAAGCTGTGTAGCTTAATTTGTGATGTCCATAAACCAATGGGGCCGGGCATCCATTGGTGCATGGAGTATCTAATATAGAGCCCGCATTGTTGAAGAAAGCTATTTCTTTCTGTCAGAAGCCTTCAAATTTCCAGTAGCCCCATCCTAAGTCAAGCCTCAAATTAATACTGTTTTTTAATTCTTGTTTTTAAATTTAGATAAAACAGTAAATAATTGTGTTTTTATTTTTTCAATCCACACATTTCAGAAGCTCTCCCACTACCACAATTAAGTTGAAGTTTCCTTCTGATTTTTATGCAACTTTCAGATACTATAGATATATTTCTTGGTTGATTTGTAATGCATATCTATCATAGCCAGAAAATTTATTATATACATCTCAAATTTATGTTAATTATTCTGTGTCAATATTTCTTGTACAGTTTAAATGAGTGTCTGTTCTTCTTGTTGTTGACAGGAATACCCTGCAAATACCTGTTACTTAAGATTGGTTGATAATTTTATTTAATATTATGTATAATAGCTAACTTTATGTTATCATGCTTTATTAGAGTTAAAATCTGAATATAAAATTCTGACTGGGAGTTTAGACTTTTGTATCATATAATATTGCACATTTTCTTCCATGTCATAAGTTGATTATTTAAAATTAGCCTCAGCTGAAATGATGTTTAAATGGTGTGTTTTCAATACAACATTGTGGTATATATTGCCATTTCATGTATTTTACAGAAGCTTTGTAGAACCAAGAAAATATGAATTGAAAGAGGCAGTTGGTATTTCACATTAAATGTTTCAATTGATCCGTACTGTAAACACTTTAGGTTTATAGACTACAGAAGACATTACCTAATCACATATGAAAACCATTAAGTAGTATGTTCTCTTCAAATTAATCACTAAGGTATGTTTAAGAAAATGTCTCAGTAGAAGTTAAAATAATTAAACAAATGTTGCCTTAAACTATGAAATTGGCTACCAGGGAAAGAAGTTCAGGGGAGGTGAGAATAGAAGAGTTAAGAGGGTAGTAGGGATATTTGTTAAGATTAAATATTTATAGATGTATGTATGGAAATTTCAAGATTCAATTTATGTGCATTAATTAATAACTTTAGAAGAAGTATATCAATAAAAATCATACTTAGTACTTAATTCAAATAACTAAAAGCATACCAAAGTACTTGTTACTTTTTGAAACTTCTTGTCTATCATAATTAAACTGTTCTATATAATGTGTTTTCATTTCATTTGTTGAAAACTGTTTATATATCAACTATTTATATAAATCTTTGCTTCATATAAATGCAATTCTTTTCATTATAAAGGTAGACTTATTTAGATTCCCTATACCACAAAGTCATAAAATTTTATTCAGTGTTCTAAATATATATATTTAACTTTAATTAAACATAAAAGTTCTTAACTTTTATTCTTTAACTTTTATTGTTTCCTAGAAGTCCCAAACTATGAAAAAGTTTACAAGAAGAGAGCTAACTCTTTTAAGAGAGAAGAGACTAGAGACACTTCTTTTGAGAGAAAGAGAAAAGATAAACATTTTGTCACTGACTGTTTCAAAAATTACACAAAGAGTATCCCTACTCTAAATAACTTAGGGCTTATTGTTTAAGAAAAAGCAATCATTTTTCACAGCCAACGTTCAGTTATCAAATAGAGAGTATTTGACATTGGTAATATATCATCTTTCATATATGTGTTATGAATTCCTCCCATTTTTCTCTTAACTCCTCCTATTAACATTTTACTACTATCTAGGGTTTGTTCCTGGGTTATCATCTTAATGTTGTCCTCACTGCTCTTAAAATATCCACAACTAAGCACTGAGCCAAACTCCTAGAATCCAGTTTTAGAGAAGGAGGAGGCATGAGCAAAGGGATCAAGACTAGGCTGGGGAAACCCACAGAAACAGCTGACCTAACCAAGTGGGAGTTCATGAACCCTAGTTGTAAAACTGGGGAACCAGCATTGGACTGAACCAAGCCTTCTGAATGTGGGTGTCAGTTAGAAGGCCTGGGCAGTCTATGGGACCTCTGGCAGTGGAACCAGTAATTATCCCTAAAGCACAATGGACTTTGGGAGCCCAATCCCTATGGAGGGATACTGGCTCAGCCTAGATACACGGGGAGGGCATAGGTCCTCCCCCAAATGAGATGACAGACTTTGATATTACCCCATGGAAGGCCTCATGCTCCCTGGGGAATGAATGGGGAGTGGGAGTGGGTTAGTGGGGGACATGGGAGGATGGGAGGGAAGGGGAACTGGGATTGATATGTAACATAAGATTGTTTTTAAATAAAAAATAAAAACAAACAAACAAACAAAAAATACAAAAATATCCCCCACAACCTCTTGTGTGATAATACTAAAACTAATGGGGCATGTGTTTCAATTTAATGAAATGTTTCAATATAGTGCACAATACTCACGAAGTGTATCAGCTGAAATCCAGGTGCTGCGATTTCGAATACTGATGTCACTCGCTTTCTCTAACACAAAAACCTAGCTTGCAAGTAATATGGGAAAGTTATGAAAAGACATTTCTAGAGAAGGTCTTTGCAATATCGCTGACATCATAAAAGCTGTTGATCCTTTTAGTCCTTGTCAGAATTACTTTGTTTAAGGTGGTTGTACTGGTATATGACTAAAATTCCAAAATTTTGGAAACTGAGACAGGGGATTGCCATGGGTTTGAGACCAGTCTGGACTTCATGTACCAAGAAAGCAAGTGTTACCTAGTGAATTTGTGTCAAAAACTAAAATGCATTTTTCATACCAACACTTAAGCAAAGCTATTCTGTAGTCAAAGGAGTAATAGTAGCTTTAAATCACTGTGTGAGTTTAACTGTTTCCATTGCTTTGTCTTTATCTATAAACTGTGCCAATCACTTCAAGGCATCACTGTTCAGTGTTTGGATTCCAGGGGCAGAATACTTGATATTAAACTGATTTTTATAAGTAGATAATATTCATTAATTTCATGTTATAGTATTTTCATCACTATAACATGGAGAATAAATATAGAATCTCTCAAAAGTAGTCTTAAGGGAATTCAACATATATATCATATTCAATCAATAGGAAACTTACTGACTTTAGACACTAACTGGCACTCCATAAACATTAGTTCCTGCTGGTTCATAAAATCACAACCCTGGGGCATTCTCAAATGTTTAAACAATACTCTGACTGGAAGCCATCACAGAAGCAATTGGTATTTTCCTCAATATCATTTCACAAATATATTGTATACAAAAATGGCAGAATAGAGAATGGTGTCCTTTGATGTAACTCTTCTGGAACATTTTGTTCAAAATTGGAATAAATACCAAAAAAACCCTAAGAATTTAGTTAGAATTTTAGTTAGAAATTTAGTTAGAATTTTATTGAACATTGTATTTCACAACAGTAATGACGCTCTCATGGTGTTATGTGTAACTTCACTCTAATGGAAACTTTTGATGTAAGAATGTATTAAAATGCAGGCTACTGTAGGGGATGTTGTAGCCACGCTTGCTTAGGGGCTGGCTACAGGTGTGCCTGACCACGAATGTGAGGGTGTGGTCAGGGTGATGTAGAGTGAGGGAAGCTTATGTGTCGGGTGCTTTCGCTTTCATCTTAGGTTTGCTGTACAGACTGCTGCCCCTCCAGCTGGCTAGGTCGCTCTGTAAGTAAGGCTTTTCCCTATTAAATTCCCTTGTATTTTTACCTGACTCTGTATTGGTAATTTCCCACATTAGGCTACCTCACTTTCATGTACTCCAAGATCTTTGCATACATTCTTGTTAAGAAAAGCAAAAAAGAAATTTGTAATTATAGCCAGATATAAGATATTTTTAAAAAGAGAAATGGAGGAGATGAAATAGGCCTATTTTGTGCTTTCATAGGAGAGGAAAAGGAGCCAGGGTTTGGATGGCAATCACATGTATGTGTGTCCAATACATATCCTTACACATAGCATCTCTCTAAGTAGAGACCCCCAAGTACCTCTTCCATCTTTCTGACTCCCCTTTTGAACTATAAACCTTTGGAGGACATCTCATGGGCAAAATCCAAGTCCTCTCCTTGGCTAAGACTGAGGGGTGAAGTGAAGAGGCCCAGCTTTTCTCCTACTGTTGAAGGTAAACACCTGGATCTCCACAGAGCTTCTACTCCACCCTGGAACAGATACAGTTTTTCAAAAGAAAACTAGGGGGAAAGGCTTCAACATCCCACATGTAAAAACACCTTAGAAGAGAAAAAGCTTACATAATTAGATGAGACACTGGGCTTGAGAGTATAAGAAAGGACATGGGAAATGTTATGATATCATACACACACACACACACACACACACACACATATGCAGGCAAATGAAAACATACATGCACGCACATACTCATGCACCTGTAAATGTGTGTAAAGCTATAGGAACATATATGCACACACACAAAGAAAATAATACATTTGTTATCTCTAGTATTTGCTCTTTATTAGTCATATGAACTAAAAGCAGAAATAAACTAAAAGCAGAAATATAAGAGAGGAAGCAAGATGGAAGGCACAGATGTAAGGAAAAAATGTGTGATAAACTGGCCAGTGTCCAAGAATTTGTTTGGGTGAAGATTGTAAAAGTGCCATTTTAGAAAGAGAGGAGGAGGAGGAAAAGAGCATTAGCAACCCTGACATCCTTGGCGTCTCTTTTTTACTGTGCATGTAATAAATCCAATTTCATCAGTCTTAAACTGCTAATAAAAGATAAATGTTAGCTTTATAAAAGGACCACTCTTGGTGACATAATAGAAAGGACCATTGGTATTTTCTAATGCTACCTAATTGGACATGTAAGAGAGGAGGGATAAGATTTATTAGACATTTCTAAATACACAGGAGATAGGGCATCTTTCATACATAGAGCTAAAATATCTCTAAAGATTATTAAAAACTACAATTTAATACACATTTGTGTCTGGCAGCTAGCTCATGTAGAAGCTGTCTACTTGCTTCAGCTGAGTCTGATTAGGCTCCAAGACACAGTGTGTAGCAGCTGAAGTCTGTCAACAGAGAGACCAGCATAAGGGCAACATGATAGTCAAAACAGGAGGAAACCACAGTCTAAACAAGATGACATGAGCATTTGTGCAATTAACAGCATCAGCAAAAGGAAAGATGTGTTTGGAACATTCTGCCAGGAATCCAAAAAAAGACAGAATGCTTCTTTTGCCATAATAGTGCTATGAAATATTTGGCTTAGTACGATCAATAGCACTGGAGAAAACACTGCGTAGACAGTGGGAAAGGCAGCCCAAGGTGATCACAAAGGTAAAAGGTTGCAAGACTTCCTCAGAGTATTGCTCTTATAAGCAAGGCTTCCTCCTAGTCCCATACAGTTGCATGTCCTGACTAGGGTCAAATATCAGCAGATTTTGGACCAAGCATTAAACTAACATTGCACTATTCATAATTTGGTTTATTTTTATGTGTAATTTCCACCCCGACACCATTCATCCCATTTCACCTTCCATTTGAACAGCTCTCTAGTGGGAAGAGTATGAAGTACAGGGTTAGAAAATTCTATACTGAAATGACAGTTCTTAAGATAGACATCAGGACTAAGCCTCAAGCATCGGAATCTTCATTTTTCTTCCAGACAGTCTAAATCTCAGATGGAAGTGGGGAACTGAGTGAGTTTGCATGTTGCTGTCCACACATGCTTGACCTGAGAGTGGTATTCAGTAACAGTTTAATATCATCATTACTACAGTTATTCCAAGTTCTATGCTAATATAGACAAAGACTTTCCATCATCTACCTATATAGGAATGAAACATCTTACTCAGGCCTCAGAAATTGATGCTGGCTTTGTTCATACAAACAATATTTTTACTGTGAGTTTTTTTCACTTACAAAACTGATAATTGCTCCTGTTTTCAAATTCAGTGTTTATAACATTTCCACTTAAGATTTATGAAGGTGCGTAAAACTTAGTTATAGCTGTTGAAGTGTCATCAAATCTTCACCTATATCTTTCATATATATATATATATGTATATATATAGTATTGTTTATGAAATATTACATAGTATCAATTACAGAATGATATTTATAATAAATCAATATGTATATATACATTGTTTAAGCTCAATTCAAAATACGCTCTAAGAAGAATCATTGAGTGCATCTATAGGATTAAAATAGCAATATAATACAGTGCATCTATAGGGCAATACACCATTGGGATAATAAATATTTTATGACAATTAGCAAGAAATTTTAACCATTACCACCTCTTAACAGGAACACAGGGTACAGGGTCTGTGGTTGGTGACATTTTTCTTTACCTGGTTTTCTTAATACCTCTGTATGGACACCATCACAATCATCATGTTTTATTTGCCTTTGCAGATAATCAAGGATTTTTCACATCACCAATTTAAAGATTTATTGACATACTTCATCTTAGTGTCTTACAGAACATTGTTCAATGACCTGTATAGTAGAATGAAGATCATGTGATGTCTTATTAGAAAATCCAGGACCCAAGGCTAGACCCCCTGAAGTAGAATCTGACTTTCTCAGTGTCCTTGGATGACTTCCTTCTACCTTAATAAGTTATAAGCTGAGACTTTGCTGAATATACTTGAATGTTTGCTGAAAATTAGGGATTGGGGTTACCTGAACATTCTTGTGATGTGAAATGGCAATTTGCAAAAGAAAAGTTTTCAGAATATAACTTGGTGGGTTGACTAGTTTTATCACCCTTGAATACTTGAGTTCTAAATTTAACACGCTGTAGCTAGCTTAGTGACTTAAAATAATGTAAGTCTATTTAGAAGCATCCTGATTTCTGTTGCTAAGGGACTTTGGCATCAATTCTGTTGTTGCCTTAACACTTACATTATTTGAATAAATATCATGTTTATTTGAGGTTAAAATTAATCCACTGCAACATTGTTTTCAATTGAGTAAATATGAGTTGATTTTAATGCAACTGTTATAAAAAACGGTATAGTCTGTTGGGAATAAAATCTGTTTTTCCAATCTTACTGAACAGATTTCACATTATAAAGCCATCTTTAATATAAATTGTTCTAGATCAGTAAGAGCTTCATGCAATAAATTAGAATATATAGGAATATCTATCTACTAGTAAACTACACATGCAAATTAAACTACTTCATCATGAGAAATGATTTCCCATATCAAGTCTGCTCAAATAATGGAGAAGTTGTTAGAAAGAAACCATGAACTACTTTAAAAGAAAAACACTGAAATTACATACTTTACCATTCAACTTTTACCCCCTTAAGTGTACCTAAGCCCCTAAGAACCATCCTCATTTCCATCAAGATGCCATTAGAACTGAACCCCAATAAACATATTCAAAGCACAACTATTAAAATATATTTCAATATACCTGTACTCTTGGTATTCTGTGTCAAAGAAATCCATGTTTTAGCCTTGTGCCCACTGTGTTCTCTGGTCTTGGATTCGAATAACCTGTAATGAAATATAGTGTAAAGGAGTTGTTGTTAAGTCTTAAACCCTGAGACATAAGAGAACCTGGCCACTACTTCTTCCCAGCATGCCTCAGCCCCAAACTCTTTAAGGGCATGGCTGCCATACTCCACCCTCTACCAGAACTCCCCAGTCTAGGGTCTGGGCTGTCTGTCACCCAGAGGCTTTTCCCTATATAATCTCACCATTTGGGTTACCTGTCTCATTTTTTGCCTTTTGCCTTCTTGGCTCATTTCCTTCTCAGATTCCTCCCTTTCCCTCCCCTCTCCTCACATCCCTCATGGTCATGTCTATTCTGAACTCTCCCAGATGTCCCTGCCTCTGACAATGCCTTCTCTATTATCTATATTAAACTTTCTCCTTCACCACACCTAGGAACAGTTATGTCCTTTCCTTTTTTATTTCTTTTCTTTAGTCAGTTATCTGCACTGAACACATAGGAACTATTTGGTGAATGTTTCCTAAACAATACAGTACAAAAATTTCTACATAGCATTCACATTGTGTTGGGCATTAGACTAATCCCTACACAACAATTGAAATTTTATGGGAATATATATAAGTTCTGTGTAAATTCCGTGCCCTTTATATAGCATGGGTACATCCAAAAATTTGGGTATCTGTAGAGGTTCTAGAAAACAGTTTCTGGAGGATTCTAAGAGATGACTATTTCCAAAGGCATAGCTGGAGAAACTAGGAGATTTTATTTTCATATCCTAACACCCAGTTTAATGATTGGTCCTATCCTATCCACCTTATTGCTAATATTAAAGGCAGAACAGAAAAAATCAAATTCTTCATAAAACAGAAAACTATAGGTTTGTTTACTGTATTAGTTAAATCAACACAGTACTAGTTATTTCAGGCAAAAGAATAACTGAAGATGCTTGGATGAAAAATTTACAATAAAAACTAAAATAAAATAAAAAAAAACAACTTCAAGATAATAACCTAATAGTTTTTGCTTTAACCTTTTCCAAGGATCAGAGTTCAGTAGTTGTGGGGCACTTGAAATTTTCAAGAATAAATCTTCCATAGTCTGATATGAAATTGGCTTAACACAAATCTTTCCAAATACCTTGGTTTAAAAATATAACTTCGGAGCAGTGGTGGCACACACATTTAATCCCAGCACTCAAGAGGCAGAGCCATGTGGATCTCTGTGAGTTGGAGGCCAGCTTGTTCTTCAAAGGTACACAGAAAAACTCTGTCTTGAAAACACCAAAAAACAAAAAAAAAAGCAACTAAAAGTAAATAAGAAAGTGACACATGGTTATTTCCCACATTTTCTCTAGAACTTTCCATATTATTTTGGTTTTTAAGGAAATAAAAAATTCAAATGCAACATTTTCTACTAATAAAATGTGTTCAAGAAGTATTTTACATTGTTATAAACACAACACAAATTCTAAAATGCAAGAACCTCTCCACTATTTGATATTTGTATCACCTCATATAAAATTTTTAACAACCAGCATTAGGTTAATGATTGATAAGTCACTATGATAGTTACATACATATTCCAATTATTCTTATTTAATTAAACAAAGGATTTGTATTTTTTCAAATGAGATCAGCAAACCGCATGGATTAGTTAGTACAAGCTCTCCAAGTTGGAAAGGATGAATGAGGTATTGTCTTAAATGCGTATTGTTATCCCCGCATCTTCATGAGGGAGGATTTCCTCCTTTGAATTCAAGGTTTCATTGTGAACCCACAGTTGACTTCCCTTCCTTTGATGTGTCCTACACTCTGCCTAACCCTTCTTCAGCCTACAAAGGACCTCTCCACTGTTATGCTCTCTTGTTTTTGTTCAGTCAACACCATAACCTTCCTTTGTTCCTCTTGGATTTTATCATAATTGATTCTGACAATGTGTAGAAATTCCTAAGGTTTTTTTATATCCTTATTCCTTTCCTCTTAAGTGCTAGAGAAGTTGCTTCCCAAAACTTATCTGCAAAATTAATGATTATGT
Organism: Cricetulus griseus; assembly: GCF_003668045.3. Lineage (NCBI taxonomy): Eukaryota > Metazoa > Chordata > Mammalia > Rodentia > Cricetidae > Cricetulus > Cricetulus griseus. Next base: position 20,413,169 of record NC_048597.1, read on the forward strand.
TCACTATTCAATCATCAGAGCCCTGATTAAAATGTTCAACAATAGGTTTGGAAGCAGCCACTGTGGACCATTACTTATGTCACCTGAGCTTGGCAATGGTCCAATGAATACAACTCATTCTGAAGTCCTGTACCACAGTGCTATAATGTAATGGTGGTTAAAGCAAGGCAATACATTCCAACTTATTCATGACTGGTGGTATACAGTACAGAAGTGAAACCTATACAAAACAAAACTATCTGTGTTATTGATTTTCCCTCAATTTGTCATATCTTTCACCCTATCCATACAGGCAATCAATCATACATGTGTGTGTGTGTGTGTGTGTGTGTGTGTCTGAGAGAGAGAGAGAGAGAGAGAGAGAGAGAGAGAGAGAGAATGTTTTCACATCAATGATGATTGACACAGTCATTATTCTTAAGCACTAGTGATTACTAGCCAGTTCTATTTCACATATAGAGTAGGCAATGAGTAAAAAGTATCCTACATAAAATGTTTGCTGCTGGTTGCAATGAGTTTGTCATTCTGCTCCAATTTTGCTATGCAGACTTTCCTTTTGTATTAACTGAATTATATTCATAATTTGTGCACATCAGACAACCCAACATGTTTAACAAATGAAACTATTAAATAAATGTAAAACCACTATAGATGAATTACCTTTCTGTTTTCTTACTTTACTCTCTCTAGAATATAAATATCCATACTTTTGTTTATTAGAAATTCTGTTTTTCTATCTTTTTACTCTTAATGCTACAAAATTATTGATTGGTAATTTATAGCTGCTTACTGGCTTTTTGGAGATCAAGTAAACTAAGATAGTCGATCTACTGGAACTAACAAGTTGTTCGTTCTTCCTGACTCTTATTTTCTTAGTTACTTTTGTTTAGAAATACAAAGTACTGTACATTTTTTTTTTTACTTCATGCTAAAGCAGCTACAAGAGAGTTTGTAGCATGCCATCAGTGACCATTGTAGTCAGTTCTTCTGCCCACACATGTCTGCTTCTATAATTCAGTTCAGATAAGGACTGACCTTATGATTCACATATTTCCTGGAACTTAATTAGATAATTGAACAGCAATAAACTCCTTCACTTTCAGTGGCCCTTCAAACTAGATATGTCAATAATAATTCTGCTTTACAGAAGCAAATTCAGGGATGACTTAGGGCTATTGGTCTGCTTTGTTAAATATGACAAATATGCATGAGCACATGGTAGATTTTTCCACCATATAAAACTTCTGTATTTTTTCTTTCTCACATCTCAACCTTTGGATTAAAAGATAAGGTGTTGTAACATACATTTTTGCTTGTCATATTTTCAGAATTACAAATTACACATTTAAAAATGTTGCCAATTTTCTATAAGTGTCTTTAAAAGTCTAATACCTTACTCCAGAGTTCTGGGCAACTGAAATACCATTATCACGGACTTTGGACAGTAACTGGTAGCCCTGGTGGCTTGAGCTGGACTAGGATTAGTTTTTCTGTTCTCAATCCTTTTCTTTTTTTTAATTTGAATTGGAAACAAGATTGTTTTACATGACAATCCCAGTTCCCTCTCCCTCCCATCCTTCCCTACCATCAACCCACCCCCCCACCCCCGCAACTAAAACCCTCCCTATCACATATCCTTTCTGCTCCTCAGGGAGGGTGAGGCCTTCCATGGGGGTCTTTGAAGTCTGTCATATCCTTTGGGATAGGGCCTAGACCCTCCCCAATGTGTCTAGGCTAAGGGAGTATCCCTCTATGTGAATTGGGCTCCCAAAGTCGATTTCTATGCTAGGAATATGTACTGATCTACTACAAGAGGCCCCATAGATTTCCGAAAGCTCCTCACTAACACCCACGTTCACGGGGTCTGGATCAGTTCCATGCTGGTTTCCCAGTGATCAGTCTGGGGGCCAAGGGCTCCCCCTTGTTCAGGTCAGCTGTTTCTGTGGGTTTCACCAGCTTGGTCTTGACCCCTTTGCCCATCACTGGTTCTTCTCTGCAACTGGATTCAAGTTCAGTTCAGTTCAGTGATTAGTTGTGGGTGTCTGCTTTCAACTTCCACCAGCTGCTAGAGGAAGGCTATAAAATGGCATATAATACAGTCATCAAACTCATTATCAGGGGAGGTCATTTAAGGTAGCTTCTCCGCTGTTGCTTATTTGGTTAGTTGGTGTCATCTTTGTAGATTTCCAGAAATTTCCCTAGTGCCAAATTTCTCTGTAAACCTAAAATGTCTCCTTCTATTATGGTATCTCCATTCTTGTTTTCTTCTATTCTTCCCCCAACTCAACCCTTCTGCTCCTTCATGTCCTCTGCATCCCTCCTTTTCTCCCCTTCTCATTCTCCTAACTCCCTTCCTCTCTTCCCATGCTCCCAATTTGCTCAGGGGATCTTGACCCTCTCCCCTTCTCCAGGGGACAATGTATGTCTCTCTTAGTGTCCTCCATGTTTACTAGCTTCTCTGGCCATGTGGATTGTAGGCTGGTAATTCTTTACTCTATGTCTAAAATCCGCATATGAGTGAGTACATACCATGTTTGTCTCTTTTTGATTGGGTTATCTCCCTCAGAATGGTTTCTTCAAATTCCATCCATTTTCCTGCAAATTTCAATATTTCTTCATTCAAAAATTACATATTACCAACACCCAAGAATTATCAAGCCAAATAAACTGTGTATATAAGAAATTGATGGCTAAACGACCCTGTCTTTTTACTGGGTAGTCACTGTTAAGGTGATCATATGCTTGTAATAAAAGATTTATATATTTTCTTGGCAGAAAAGTTGTACTTATAAAACATGGTGGGAGAAATCAATTTTTAGACAAGCACAATGGACACCTGCAATCCCTGCACCTATGAGGTTAAGATCAGAGGGTTTTGACTTGAAGGCCAGCATGGGCAAAGGAATTCTGTTTTGTAAAAGAAAAGACAGCTAATCTTATTGGAGTTGATAGGAAGCCAGGAATTCTGATAATCTGAGAAATTATCCTTAGCTAAGTGCTGATGTGCTTTGACCTTGGCCAGTGTGACTGGATATTAGATCTGTCTATCTCATTGTTTGCATTTCTCCTGCTTATTAGTACTTTTCTCAGCATATTCTTCTTTTCATAACTCCTTCTTTCTTTAAGAAAATTACACATTAACTCTTCTGGTATCCTATGGTAACTGTCCATGTGATGAGCACCACTTTTATTGGTGCATAGTAAAATGGTGGACTAAGAATGCTAGTTTTTATTCCCTATGAATTTCCATATATTCTCAGACTATGACCGTCTTGAAAATTTTACCTATTATTTCAGTCATGAAAAAAAATTGAAAGGAGAGATGATATGTTTTAATAATGATCTTGATAAGGTGTAAGTGATGTTTTGATTATCCTTGTTTTGAAATTAGGTATTAAAAAAAGACACTTTAGAGGAAGCCATTTATCACCTTACTTTCTCAGGGAGCAGAGATAGCGACTGTCTAAAATAAAATCATATATGACTCAAATATCCTATATCAGAAAATTTCTTTAGTCACCTATTGATATACTACATATGCAAAGTACTTCTACAAATTAGTATTATATTGAAGTTGATTTCTGATATTTTCAAAATAGTTGGTCATCCCTAAGTAATACAAAACTGATAGATAAATGGTGTTCAGACCTTAACAAGGTAGAAAGGTAACTTAATTTAGAGATATTTTGATTTGTGAGGTATAAACATTCCCTGATAATGGACTTTAAACTACCAAAACCTGTTCTCTTTGAACAAGTGGGAAGAGATGGGCAGATATTCTTCAAAATGTCCAACTGGGCCCATTTTTCTTAAAGCACTGTTCCTTTATATGGCTGTCTAGGTTGAATCACATTGCTATCAAAAGGGGCATATGGTATAAGCATATTTTAATTTTAAAATTTGATATTCTAAAAAACGGACACCAAATAAGTAGTTTCTTAATAAAAGATATTATTTGGGACAGTTGGGAAAGCTTAGGAGTACAAGAATCATATAGGAGGAGACAATGTATCCCATGGGGCTTTGTGACCTATATCAGTGTGGCTATTTGAAAGAAAAAATGGCCCCCAAAGGGAACGGCATTATTAGGAGGTGTGGCCTTGTTGGAGGAAGTGTGTCTCTGTGGTGCAGGTTTGAGGTCTCTTCTGCTCAAGCTTCCCTCAGTGTGATTGTCAGTCATTTCCTAGTGTCTCCAAGACGTAGCACTCTTAGTTCAAGAACCACAATTGCCCGTACACCTCCATGCTCCCTGTCATGATGATAAGGGTTGCAACCTTATCATCATGTAATTGAAAGTGAGTCACCCAGATTAAATGTTTTGTTTATAAGAGATGCTGTGGTCATGGTGTCTCTTCACAGCAATAGAAATCCAAATAAAGACAGTCATGAATAGTACCTACTTTGTATTCACAGGGTTGTGACAGGAAGAAGTTTCCTCTCTGGGTCCCCCTTTATAAGAGCACTGATAGGTTTATGCCATTATGATCTAAGTACTCCCTAATAGTACCACACACAGAAATCCATTTTTGATTATTGGGACAACATGTAATTGTTGAGGATCCATACATCTGCACACACTGTGTCATGTTATGACCTCAAAAATGTTATAGTTAGTAACAAGGACTGTTGATAACGTTTAGGATGAAAAAAAGACAGTGATGTGAGGGCATGGTTAGGGGAAGCTGTAGCCATGCCTACTTAGGGGCTGGCTAAAGGTTCCCCTACAGTGATGCTTGAAAAGAAATTTTGGAAGGTTGTTTTAGTTGTTACTTTAAGCTATGTATTTGGCAAAATTTATTCCAGTGTTCCCCAAAAATGGCCTTGCACATAATGTCATTTAATTTTGACAAAATACTTAGATGAATTATTTTCTGGTAAGTTAAACTGTACTGTTATGTAGATATTAGCTGTGCTTGGTGAATATTTAATTTCCCTATGGGGAAATAAAATGGAACCCTGTTTTAAAGTCCATGAAACTAACTTACCTACTAAACATGCAGAATACATTGTGCCTTAGAATCTCACATTTAGATAGAGTCATGGAGAGAGAAGAAGTGGAATATTCTTTCCCAGATTGATTTGTCCTCCTAATCTCTTATTTTTCTGGTCACATTTGTGCTGCAGAACACGCCCAATTTTATTGACTGCTCTACCTCATCCTCTCTGTACCATGCTCCAAGCTGTGTTCTACATTACTGCTGAATAAAGATTTTCATTGTGGTCTGAATGTCTGCTTCCTAGAACATCAAACAAAACATGAAATAGGCCTTCAGTTTATAGAAGAGACCAGGCATGTAGATTAAGGGGGGATTATAAATTGTTGAGATATTGGCCTACAATAAGTAGGTCAGATTCTCCCTGTGTTACAGAGTTCAATATCTCTTTTCCATCTATCAGCAACAAATAAATCTCAAGAGGTCTTGTTGAGGTACACATAAGAAAAGGCTGCAAACCAGCAATCTATACTTGGAAACTTGGAGTAAACAACTTAACATTTGTGAGACCTCAAGTACTCACCTTGTTGCTCTGGTCCTCAATTTACCTTCAAGGAGAATCTAAAAAAGTTGCAAACTAGAAAGTAAGGGATGCTGACGACCAGACCAAAGTGAAGTTAACAAGAGCAACGTCCTATGAAGAAATAGGAACAGAGCTGAGGGAGGTAACTCAGCCTTCAGGTGCTTTCCTAACATGCATGGAACTGAAGAAACTGAACATGGTGGCATCCAACTGTGATCCTGGACACTGGAATTAGGGCCACACCCAACTATTCCTAAGTGTCTTATTTAGAAGGCTTCATAAACAGACATAAATCTAGAGGTGATAGATTCCCACAATTTTCTGTAAGTTCCTGTTTTAGCTTGGAGGTGTCAGGAGTCCTTGGGTTGGAAGGATTGGAGGTGATAGAAGTTAGTGGGGCCCTGAAATATCTTAGGGTGTACACCCACTAGGACTGTCCTTTTTCTGCTCGGTAGCCTCAGAGATGATCCAAGATGGCCAGCTGCCTAGTGCTTTGGTTTCTGGGGATCTCGCTAGCACCTCCAGAATGTTGGGAGGTAAGCCTACCAGAGACCACTATACAATCACTCTCTTCTTGCTTCTGTCCAGATTTTCTTTATTTTTTATTAATTTCTATTTTGCTTTCCAATACACGTTCCACCTCCCACACAAACACTCTTAAAGCTAAAAGGAAAGTATTTATTTCCAGGTGGCAGCTACAAAATTAGCTGCCTAATTGTGCAGCTCTGAGCTTTACAGTTCTTTGTCTTTAATGCACAAAATCCATAACCTAGTTGGTACACTTCAGTTAGCAAGAAGCAAAATTATTGAAGACAAAAGCAAGGTTGTACATTCAGGGACTTATTCTTTGTCCCACTTTTGGCAGGTGTTGGGATCCATGTGCTAGGCTTTAAGGTCAGAATGCTGCCTGTAACATGGTGCCAGTTATGCTAACTGGCTAACTGGCATATGGTTGTCTGTTAAAATCTCTTCTTTTATCAATCAAGGAAGAGGGGTTTTATTCCTTACATATGGAATTTATGAATCTGTGGCCCTAAAACACTCAAACGTAGGTCCTGAACCCTAAATAGAGGTTATTGTTCTTGGGTTTATCTTGTTTTGTTTTGTTTTTTATGTCTCTGAAACAAGGGCACTTGACCTGCATGTTGATGCCTATAGCTCCTTGTGGAACTCAAACTTGTGTTTTGATTAGAAACTCTTAGAGGTTTTTTCCTTCTATAAATAATTCATTAATATCTTTCAAAATGAAAAACTTTAATTCAGATAGATAATTTTTTTTAAAGTGGGAAACATTCTAGATGTGGTCTATTTAGTCTCTTGTGAAAATGTATTAAATACCTGTGAGTCCCAAAACACTTCAGAGCAATTTCCTTGAGTAGACACCAAACTAGTTTACCTTGAACTTTAACTGTGAGCCAGTAAAAATACACTTAAAGTTCAACTCAATTACCTACTATCATTAGTCACATTTTACATGCCCCATATGTGTACATGTATCTTGGTTTCTATATTTGACAAAACAACTAGGAAGTAGCCCTATTTTTATTCTTGTAGAAATTTTTATCTGGTATATATCACCACAAATCAAAGCAAGTCAGACAACATACTTCCAAAAAAAAAATCCAAGAATTCAGAAAAATGTCATATGGAATTGAATGAAGTTGATATCAAGTGACTGCATTTAGGTATTCAGTGCAGGTTTTAACATCATTGGCTTGTTATATTTAGGAAAGATTTCACAGCAGACTGAGATTCTGAAGGTCAACAGATGTATCAGGCATTGTTTCCTAGGGACAGAAGGAAGATAAGGAAGTTGAGAACATGCTTAGAATTAAGAGGTGGAAAGAAAGAGAGACACTGGAGAATTTAGGAGGCAATAGTCACCCAGCGTACCTGATTAAAAATAAAGCCCGTGTTACGATATTGTAATGACACCTATTAGTGCCAAATGTGTTTGGTGGCACTCTACTTTACCTGCCAGATGCCATCATTGCTGCACAAACTGGGGGAAGGGGCCTTTTGTGAATTCATTGCTTCCTCGATAATTCCTACAGAATATTTGTATTTATCTATCCTCTGAGGAGGGACCACCAAACTCAGCATTTCTTTTTCTGTTTTGGGAAGGGAAGAACATGTTTGCTCCCTAGATATTAACATCCTGAACCACCTGAACTCAAGACTGGAGCCCTTAGCATCAAAGGCTGTATTGCTACCTTGTCTATGAAAGGCCTCAAGGTGGTCTAGACATGCTGTTTTTATGCTGCTTTGCCTGCAGAGTGTTTCAAGATTAGGATGTTACCTAAAGTTTATAAATAGTGAGAAAATGTTGAATGTCTATCAGAAGGAATCAAAGCAAGGAGATGCTATTTTTCAGATGTTTTAAGATAAAATTAGACATGCAAACAATCCCATTAGCAGTAACTCAGGGAAGTCATAGGAATGTGAAAGGCAAACAATACTACATTGTGAAGAATAACCTACCAACTGAGTGATTAAGTATCGTTCGTTATTTTGTAGTCATTTCTACATTATCTTTAGCAAGTATAACTTCTGGTTATTTTACCTATTTACTTGACAATTGATATTAGACTAGGTTTTATGAAAGGTGTCAGGATTGTAGTAAATATAATACTGAACTAATCTGTATACACATATATGAAAGCATTATCAGGTATCCACTAGGATTATATGCATATACATACACATCACATACATATATATGTTTGTTTGATTTTAAACAACTTAAAGTAGTTTTAAAAAACAACTACATAGATTCAAGGATACAGTGTCTTAATACTACATTTTAAATAATATTGTTTAAGTTGCAATGGATTTTTGTTGAAATATGTTTTAAAAATCAAATAATCCCTTTAAATCTGCTGCTTAACTTGGAATATAACATAACTTTTGATATTTAGTTTCTTTTGTCAATTCAGGTTAGTATTTAAAATCTTTCTTTTTTTCATGATGATGGAAAGGTTGCCAGGAAGCAAAATGACTCAAACGGAGCTTGATCAATGGCCACTTAGGACCATAAATACATTGCTTTCCAAGACACAGTCTGGTTTAGAAAATAATCAAGCATTCCAATCCAACACATACATTTATTTCTAAAGTCTTTTTCAAAGTGATTAGTAGAGTCATTCTTTGTACATGGTTTGAAGCTGAGTATAAACAATATTGTTTTCTTCATTTATGTCATTCTCTAAATCAGTTGTTTTGAATCTTGAAATTCATGGACTATTTGGCGTCTTGCAAGGCTTTGGCATGGTTATGACAAACCAGTCTCTTGGTTGTCTGTCCAGTCTTGTGTGAGCTGTGTGTGTGTGTGTGTGTGTGTGTGTGTGTGTGTGTGTGTGTGTGTGTTCCTGTGCTTGCATGTGCACACCTGTGTGTGTTTGAGAAAGAGAGAGAGAAGGAAATACGAGGATATAGAGCATATGATCTTTATTGAATTGAAAAAATCATGATATTGTCCTCATCTTTTAAAATTGTTTGAATTTAATTGGATGAAAGACACAGTTAAATAGGTGTTTAGAAAAAATAGACCCTCTCTGACTCTATTTCTTTCCCTTTTCTCTGCCTCTCTTTTTTTCTCTCTTCAAATTAAACCATACTATACAAAAAAATTTCTCCTTACTGCCCAAATTCCAAAATACAACAGAAAATCAATATACTCAGTTCATATGGAAATGCAATAGTTCATTTTTAATAACTATAATCCACTATAAGGATGAACCATAATTTATTTAATCTGTTTTTATGTATTCACTAATCATTCGTTACAAGTTACAATATAATGGAAGCTTTTAAATGAGTTTAATTTATATATAGGTTAAATATGTATGAGTAAAATTGCTAATTACATGGTAAATGCGTATTTAATTTTCAAACATGTTAGCAAGTGATCTTGTAGCATCAGTACCCATTTCTATCTTTACCAACAGTGAATGATCTTTTGAGGACTGAGCCGGCTGTGCTTTGGTGTAGTAATAGCACCCAAAGGGGAGAGACTCTCATCTTCTGAGTCTTTCAGTTCCACACAACCTTGTGGCTTCTTATTTTAGAGCTCTACAGCTCTTCACTTGTTTCATGTAGAAAACTACAGATGACTTTGCCAAATATTTACTCAGCGTCTTATGTTTTGGAAGACAAATACAGCTCAGATTCATCTAGGACTAATAGTTATACCACTATAATATGTGATTAGCTAACATTAGAAAGGAGTTGTCCATTACTACTAAGTCTGTCTATTTAAATTTAGGTTAAAGGAACAATTCCTTTCTACTCGAAAGATTAGATTGATAAGAACAGTCAACATTGGGATCTAAAATGCAATCAAAAGAGGAGCTGGACCAAATAAGACTACCATCACATGGGAGACAATAATCAAAATTCAAAATGTAGTGCTTATTGTGTCTGGGTGCCATTCCCTGGTCTACAAATGAATAGGCTAAACTGCTTCAATGATGATTTTATAGCTTTCCAAATAGTGATTGGGAAGTACTAAAATAACGATGCATACAGACCATATTTCACACATGAAGTGAAATCCACACAGGATGAAATGAAAAACCTAGGTGACCTAAGCAAATGTTTTATATGGTCTTCCATTACCAGACCGTCAAAACAAATCAAAGTAGTTAGTTGTTATCCATTTAAATTAGGCCCTCCAATTTAATCAAAATCTTTTCTTTAGGGCAAAATAATCCAATGTGTATGGATGTTGATGTAAATGCCGTCCGAAGAAAGGAGCATACATTTACATATCACTTAGGCTGCTGAGGAATTATCTTTACAAAGCCTCAACAAGGTGATAGAACTTGGATGTCTTTCCTCCGTAATTCGCCAGAGTGGATGTTGCTTATGGCTACTGAGATCAAATTCCAGACCTTTGCAATCTGCAAGTAGAAAGCAAACTGTTTTCACAATATGAAAGAAATCGTTCTCTTTTGATATAATTGCATAATTCTAAGATCAGCACCCATCCGTGTATATATTTTTTTCTTTTAGCTTATGTTAATGGCTTTATTTGGCAACTTAATGTTTTCCTTTTTCTTCCTAACAGCAGGTGAAAGAATTCATAAATCTGCCATGAACAGTTGCCAATGAATATTCATATCTGGGATGTCTGATTGCAGCAGTTTGACATTTTTATTTGATTTTCATCAAGAAAAAGAAAATCTTTGTTTCTTGCCTCATAATGCATTCCAATCGGGTTTCTCTACATTATGCATTATACTGAATAACTGGTTTAGTTATTGTAATTATCAGTATCACATAACTAATTTATCTAAGAATATTCTGCAATTAAGAAAAAGATGTAATTAAGAATTTATCTCACAATCAGTGAAGACAGTACATCTTTGTGTTTCATTGCATATTGTATGTGAAACTTTGCCCACTCTACACAATCTCTTAAATCTATGATCTAGGTTTCTTGTACACACTGTGTGCCCTATTGGATGGGCTGATGGCTCATCTGTTGGTTTAGAAGCCATATGGACAGTTGAAAATACTTAATGGGATATATATTCTATACATCTTTGCTATATGAACAAGGTGACATAATTAGTTGAATCAGTGACAACATGGATTCAGAAACAATTTAAGTGATATTTGATATTTTTCAAAAGAAAAGACATTCACGGAAGCTAAATTCATTTTAATTTGCTAAAACCTTCTTTAGATTGATTATTTATGCTTCCCTTATTTGCTAAAGAACATGAATCATGTGGAAAGCTTGTAACATGTAAGTTTCCAGGCCACACCCTGAGAGCATCCGCTTTCATACAAATGGAGTAGGGCACAGTAAAAACTGAAACTTCTAACACTTTGTAGGTAATCGTGAAGATGCTTTTCAATCCTCGTGTAGTGCTGTCTATCTGTTGATTTTCTATTAAAATGTAGAAAATCATAGATGAACCTTTTCTTAATTAAGAAACTTGTATTTCCAGACAGATTGCAAAAATCTGTGTAGGGGGAAGGGGATTCATAATATGCACATTCAGTACTTCAACCCATCAAGTGTTGTTTGTAATCCATGCTGTAAAGACTGCATTCCCATATGGTATGTATTCTGGGTTACGGAGTTAAAAACTGACCAATAATGCCTGTCTTTTAAAAATCCTCCTGGGAAATAGAGTCTGAATTTTCTAGCAGCACCTTATTTCTTTAAACTGGAAAGCTAAATATAATATAGCAGTAAATTAATGCATTTCTGATCTTAATCACCTATAAGCCAAGTACCAAGGAAATCAATTTTATCTAACAAATTGGAAGAAACAACCATGGGTATTAGGATGTGTTTCCCTGGCCTGTTATTGAAGTCAGAGCATTTGATATGTGAAATGCTGATTGTTATATTTTAGAAAAGTGATTGCATCTTCTTTTGAAATTCTTCTTTTTTAATTTCAGACAATTTTCATGGCCAAAGCCAATGCTCACAACCCACTGATTTTCAGAGGTAACAATGAACATGAGGTTTTGTTCTGGTGGTGATGACTTTCCAACATTTAAAATGCCAAAGCTGTCTAACTTGCTTTCTCTACTTCACAATCATCTAATCCTCTTGAAACACTTTTGACTTTGTCCCAGACATCTTTATAAAACACGTATGTGATAATCATGCATCTTGTTATCCTAATTAAAAGATATCAACATCTTTGGAATAAGAAGAACACTTCTGAGTATTGACCACAAAACTATCAAAATCTGACCACAAAACATGGGTTTAGCTTTGTTATTAAATCTTGTAATGTCCCCAAAGAATGCAGAATTCCTTAAAAATGTATGCTTTCAGCACCCAATCCCCTATTCCTAACCAAGTTTATTTCTGTTCTTTATTTCTCAGTTCTCACTTGTTCTTCATAAATCAGATCTTTCATAGACTTCTTTAGAAGTTGTCTGCCATGGCTGCAGTCTGTACTACCTATTGTCTAGATTGACATCATACCTTTTAAACACACAAACACATCCAACAAATAACTAATTAAACCATTCCTGTTCTCTGAAAAAAAAAAGTCACCCTACCATGTCATGGCAACTGCATCATTTTGTAAAATTTAATTTAATGGATGTAACTCAGTGGTAGAACAATTGACTCACATCTGTGAAATCTTAGGTTCAAGTATAAATATGAAAAAAAGTAAAAAATATACAAATGAATTTGCTAGCAGTGTTATAGGCATTGACAAGTAAGACCGAAAGCCAGGTAATAGCTCAGAGAACTCTGATTCTTAAATATTAAGGAAAAGAAAAATTTGGCAGTAATTCAGATAAGAATGTGGCATGATGTCAAACCATTACTTAGCCAAAGCAAGGCAATGCCATTAAGGTGTCATCATAGTTAAGGAATATTCACATTTGAGGAGTATCAATAATCATGGAACAGTTGACATAGGGCATCCTCACACAGGTTGGCTAGACTAGCAGAATCAGGAAGGTCTGGAGTCAAGTCAGAGTCTCTGCCTCAAGATATATGGTTGACAGCAATCAAAAAAGACAGTGTCAACCTCTGGCCTTAAGACAAACATGTGTGCAGACCTACACAAAAATGTACCACCACAGGCATGTATACCACACACATGTTAGGATGTATTTAGAAAGGGGCTTGTGGAAAAATAAGAAATGTCTGTAAGCAATTAAAATCAAACAACGACTATATAAATGAATTTATGGGGCCAACTCATGCACTTTAGTATGTACATGAGTTGCATAAACATGAGAGTTGGCTAAAAAATGCTCACCACAAGGAGGAGTAGGCAGATGTTGGAGGCCTGCTTGCCACCTGGGGCAATGGTGATATCTGGACCCAGCTGCTGCCAAGGGCCATGTCTGGTTCCCTGGTCCTGTAGTTCAGGGTCTGTGTTGATGTCCACGGCTCCTGTTGCTGTTGAGTGCCATGTTGATTCCAGTAGACTGGGCCACATCCTGGAGCCTTATCTGGGTTCAAGAATCATGCTGCCACTGGAACAGAGCCCATATGGGTGGCCTTTGCTACCACCTGGTATGTCTGATGACAACAAGACCTAGACTTTTGCCAAAGACCATGTCTGGGTCCATGGCTCTATCACAGCCAAGGTGTATATTAATGTCCATGGCCTATGTTGCCACCGAAGGCCATATGAAGCCTGGTATCCTGCTACAACCTGTGGCCTTGGTGTCCAAGAGCTATGCTGCTGCTAGAATCATCCTGATATGAGAGTCTAAGGTTACTGTTGGAACTAGGATATCAAGCAAGTCAAGCAGCCACCTGGCACAATGTCTGAGTTCATGGCCCAGCTGGAGCTGTGGTCTGTGTTGATGTCTGTGGCTGAGGCCATGTCAGGAACCCTTAGGAACCATTCGAGATGAAATCAGAGGACCATGGTGAGCCAGCTCTATCCCAGGAAAGCTGGCCTTGCCTCTTGCTGGACTCTACAGCAAGAGAGCTGGCCTCTACACTTAGGAGAGATGCTCCCCAACCCTCACCACAGTTGAAGGTGAACTAACCATAAGGGCAATGCACATATGGGAGCTGTCTCTCTCCCCTTGCCCAAGGCACATGGCTACAGTAGCCTCAGTGGGCAGAACGAAGCAGCTGGCTATCACCTAGGCCCACAGTAGGGCCTTGGGTTGACCCACTCTAGTTTCTACCCCATTTAGGACTTGCTGGAGCTAGTGAAGATACTGGTCCTGTGAAACAATTCCTGCAGATGTCCGTGACTCTGGCTAGTCTTGGGATATCATGCATAGTCTATGGTTCTGTGGAACAAATCCTGCAGCTCTCTGTAACTCTGGGTGTGACTCATGACAGATCTTGGGATCCAAACCAAGGCTACACATTTGCTAGGTGCAAATTTCCTGGAGTCTAGGTACTGAACAAAACTTGTGTGGTCCTGCCCTGGGCTTACCCAGAAGGAAGTTCCAGTGCCAGTGAAGTGTGTACAGAGGGATCTCTCATGAACCATGACTTTTGGATCACTTCCCTTTTCATTCCATTTCAATGGTTTCTCCTTTCTTCATATTTCATTTTTTCCTACTCATTAAAGTTTGTCCCTATACCATTCCTCTCACTTTATATCTCTCCAGCAAACCCTTCACAGGACACTCTGAGGATGTTGTAATACCACATATGAAAAGCTTAAAGATTTCCTGTAATTGAACTGAGACTTCATCAGCTGCAATCTCTGTCAAAATCATATGCTCATCCTGGGGGTGGTGGTGGCTACAAATCTTCTCCTTGCTCTGATGTATGACATATGGCAACTCTTTTCTGTCCAACAGACATGTTGTCCTAGACAACCCCTTTTTTCATAAATCTGCCTTGCTTATGTTAATTGTAACACAGTGTGTGCTGGTGCTAAGGAACCAGATGTGACATCTGTGGAAAGACATTGCACCACTATCAAGGACTATGCATTTGGATATAATGGTGGTTGACCAGTTAGTTCTTCTTGCTGTTTATCTTCAAATTATACTTCAAATGATACTGCAAATGATACTTCCTGAGTTCCTGAAGCCATGGTTGTCTTTATATGATGACATGTGTTTATAAAGTGGTTTCATATAAATCATCAAGTTTGATCCTTAATTTGACAAAGAAATAATAAAATTCACAGTGGCTAAGTGATTTCCCAGAGTGACACTGTATCCTGTTGACCTACCTGTCGGTATTATTCCCAGTGTACTTAGGATTCTTTTGATAACTGAAATTTACAAAGATTCTTTGTTCACGGTAATTTTGATTTCATTTTCACAAAAATATAATTGTTCTACTGGGGGCATTTTAATGGTGACTAAGATGTGAAAATTATAAATAAAGTAAGTTCCCCATAAAAATTGTATCATAGCAAGTGATGAAAGGCAGAATTCCTGACAATTTTCCCCACACTAATTTTTAGTTGTATTTTAACTTCTGGCCCATTTTGATTTTGCATCTTATCACTATTCCTAGAACATACATAAAAGTGCATGTCTTTTATGTATTCTTCATTCTGTAGTTGCCTCAGCTAAAACTTGGAGTTGCCCTCCAATTGCTCTAGGCTAACCCTACCTCATGTCCTTCAACTGCCAGTGTTTGCAGCTTTTCCTTGTGAACTAAAACATGATTTCCCTTCCTTCTGAAATCTCAATCAGTTCTCATAATGACTTCATACATAAGATGAATGAGGCTTATGTCCATAGAAGCTAACAAGCTAGCAGAAGGCTCCATTTACAATAGATTCCTGTCATGATATTGCCCTTCTTTTCCCAAGAAAACACCATTCACATTTTCTCCATTTTCAAGGATTGCAACACAATTAAGCTCCTCTTACATATAAATTAGATATATGTTTCCATACACCTGCCAGGAAAGCAAAAGCCTGAGTCATTTGTTGACATGGCCTTATCCTCATCTAGAAATTGAAACAGAGGAGATTTCTTTTTCCTAACCCTGTGAAAGCTCCTGTCTAAGGTGAAGGGAAAATTGACTGATACAAATGAGAATAAAGGAATCAAAGATTATTTAATAAATTTTCTGGAACATGAGAAATTTCATGGAAAGGAAAATCCAAAGTAATTAAAGTTGTGTAGTTTTATATTTGATCTGATGAAGAAATAGGTCTGTGCTGGGGAATAGAATTGGACTTGGTGGACAGTGCTATCTAATAGCAAACTGCCAGGAAGGTCTGTTGATTTAGATCCTTCTGTTTATTTGTTTCTTCAGAGATAAAGATGTCTCTTTGCTGTAGGGACAGGGAGGATCTCAAATGGATCTTTTGGCCTTATCTCTAGAAAGGAAGAGTCCTAAGTGTTTATCATCTGATTTGGGGACAAAGGTATGGGAAAGGAGAGTGACTCTGGGGCTTTGGCTGTATTCTCAAATGCCAGTGGGACATATTCAAGGACATTGTCCCCAACCCCATCAAAACAAATACAGAAGATAGGGAGGGGTGAATGTATAAGTGATCTCCGGTGTCTTATCAGCAATTAACTTTAAGAACCTCATATCTTTGTCATTGACATCACCATTGCCTTACTCTATTGTGTAATCATCCAAGAAAAGAAACACAAAAAAACTGTCTGCACATTGAATAAAGTCAACTTTCTAGAAAAATCACCAAATTTACGTAACTTCTAATCCAAAATTGTATATTTTTAAGTTGCTCATAACATACCATCACTGATTACCATTGTGAAGGATAAAAGATAGCTTCTGGACTCTGAGTTCATCTTAGCTAAATAACCTTTATCCTAAATGGTCCTTGTTGCCTCAGGTATGTATGTGTTCATTTATCTGTCCTTGGAGTTTTTATGTTCTCTTCCTTCCAGGTGAGATATTTTCCAACCTCTGTGCTGATCAATTTCTACATGCCTTTTGAGATCCAATCTTGACAGAAACTGTTCTCCTAAGTATTGTTTGTTGGTTTTTGTAATTCAGCTTGAGTTGATCACTCTCACCATCACGTATCCCCAAGAATAGTTCATCTTATATACATACTGTAGTCTATGATAGTTTTTACTCTGTTGTCTTTTAAGTAGAAATCCTTTACTTCTCAATTACATGAATCTTTCAACCAATTTGAGCTTCTTGGCTACAATTCTTTGACTTGGGTAAAGATAGGAAATAGTTGGTACTCATGTTTATTGACTTAATAGAGACATGAGATTTGTTATATTAAAATTTATGTTAATGATAAGATTGTGTATTATTACCGCAAGGACAATAACACCCCGCTTTAATGTCTCAATTAACAGGAATGCTATCACAACAGACTCTTTTAGTAAACCTTTAGTTAATTACTTTCCAATAAATAGTTGCCTTCTAGAGGTGCAACTGTTTTTTTGTTTTGTTTTTTCACATTGATGTACTCATGCTGGTACTTAAAGGGATTGTTTTATTATGAAATATAAGGTTTTCTAACATGAAAACATACAACATTTCTAGGTGAGTGAGCATTCCCCCAGGAGCCCTGGATAGTGCTTGGCAGAATAATCTATTATGAGGTGCTCCATTGAATCAAATGAGGTCTTTCTGCCAAATTAGCTCTTATTTAATATGATCTGGCCCATGGACTAATAAAGTAATTAATGTATAAATACTTATGGAAACTCTATTGTTCAGATATGGTATAATCTTATGCTTATACTTCAGTGGTTTACAAATACTAATTTGTAAATTCAATTTACAGATACTAATTTTTCTTTTGATACTATTTCCCTTGGTTTATATTTTAAGTAAAATATTCCTCATTCCATGCAAGAAAGTAGATTGAGTAATTTCTCACTTCAACTCATTTTGTTCCAGAATATCAGTTAAGGTAACAACCTCCTTCACTTTATCTTGATGAATAGAAAAATTATTCAGCAGACATCCCAGAAGTAATCATGAGAATCCCTCAGTTTCTGCGTTTTACATCCGTTGTTCACTTTGGTCCCATCCATTATGTCTCTAGGGTAGAACTGCCTGAAACTCAGGCTGACATCATATATTTTACTCCTAGAATGTGCCTTTATTTTGACATTCTTCAAAATTTTGCCACTGGATGTCTGTAGGTATATAGACAAGACTTTAGTGTAAACATCAGTATGTCATGAATAAAATAAATAGATATATTTATTTGTTTAATTTTAAACTCATACTCACAAAATCATGTGCTGATGTTCAGCGATTAGTTTAATGGATTATTAGTATGCATACTTATCAGGAAAACTAAATACCTAAAGTGAAGCTAGATAATGATTTGTATGTCCATTAAAAATTATCTCCATAAAAGCTATAAAATAAAGTTAAGAAAAGATTTGTACTGAAATAACTAAGGAATAAATGACACAATGTAGGACAAACACATTGTAGTTTTCAAGGTCAAGAGAGATTTTTAATAATGCATGATACTTGTCTAACTAACAGATTTAACAAAGCTAAATTGAAAGCAGTTAGGATGGCAAGGAATCAGAATTTAAATTATTGAGCAATGGAGCTGTCGTTAAAAATGTCAAGCATGGAGTTTATTTTCCCTGGGGACATTCCACAGAATATTCTAGTTCCACTCTGTGATTTTTCTTTTCTTCCTTTTCTTGATATATCAGAAATATATGAAGTAATATATTTGCTGCTCATTCTATAGGCACAGATGTGTTGCATTTTTATATTATTTTGGCTATATTTATTCACATAAGGTTCTGAACCAATACATTTGTAAATACAAGAATTCAAATCACAAAGGAAATAAAACTCAACTGTCACAGACATTTGAACCACCAGTTTTTAAATTTATTAGAGTCAAGTGTAGTGAATTTAATAGTTGCACCCAAACACCTGAGAAATTAGCATTATAGTTTACTTTCTAATTCTATGCTCAAAACTAAGGGACAGTAACAAGCAACTTGTAAACTAACACCATTCCAAGAGCCCTGCTTTGAGTGACTCCTGCAGAAGATAAACTCTCTGCAATGTATGTCTCCATGGCAGTATTTGCTAATCTTCCACAGCCTACACGTGCATAAAGGTATAGAGCATCTGAATGGGGTGAAAGCTGGATTGAGAATGTGCTTGCTGCACTAGCAAGAGGAACTGAATTCCACAGTCAGAACACTTGTAAAATGTAGGCATGATGGCAGGCGTGTGCTTGTGAACCCAGAAATGGAGAGGTAGACACAGCCGGTTCCCTCAGGGCTCACAGACTAGCCAGTATAGCCTACTTAGCAAGTTCCAGGTCATTCATCAAATGTGCAAAGTCTGTGTGAAAAAGTGAAAACTTGGTTGAGTCCCTGTGAGCCCCTATGAGCCCTGGTTAGTTGAGTCTATTGGTTTTCTTGACTCCTCTGGCTCTTACAATCCTCTCCCCCCTTCTTCCACCTCTTAATGTTTGGCTATGGGTATCTGCATCAGTTGCTGAATGAAGCCTAGCTGATGATAATTGGGCTAGAAACCAATTTATGAATATAGCAGATATCATTAGGTGCCATTACATGGCATTTTTTCCAGTTGTGTCTGGTTCTATCCTAGGTCTCTGGGCAATCGAGCCTGTGGGTCCTGGAACTCCAGGTAGTGTCAGGAGTGGGCTTTCTCTTGTGGATGGGGCACAGGCTGGAGCAGTCATAGGTTGTGCTTTCCCACAATTTCTGTGCCTCCTTTACCCCAGCACAACTTGTAAGTCAAGTAAATTGTAGATCTAAGGTTATGTGGCTTGGTATCCTAGACCCTCCTTTAGAAGTCTTACCTGGTTAATTCAGGCTACGTATCCCCTATTTCTAGGAGTCCTAGCTAGGGTCACCCTTGTAGATTCTTAGGAGTTTCCGTTGCATTATGTTTCTACATCATCCCCAAATGACCCCCTTTCCAGTCATTTCTTCCAGTACTCTACCCCTCCATATCCCATTCTACCTGTTCTCATCCCCATCCATTCCCAGTCTGCCTGTGAAATCTATTCTATTTTCCCTTCCCAGGGAGATCATAAGTGTCCCCTCTTGATCTCTCCTTGTTACTTAGCTTCTCTAGGTCTGTGGATTGTAGCATGTTTATCCTTTACAGCTAATATTCACTACTAGTAAATATATATATAACATGTTTGCCTTTCTGAGGCTGGGAACCAACAAACAGGAAGCCTGGATGGGACTAACCTAGGCATTCTGAATATACGTTATATTTGGCAGTTTGGTCTTCTTGTGGGACTCTAACAGTGGGACCAGGGACTGTCTCTGACTCTTTTACCAGCTTTTGGGACTCTATTCCTCATGTTGGGTTGCCTTGTCCAGCCTCAACATGAGGGGAGTAGTCTTATTGCAACTTATATGTCATGTTTTGTTGATATCCTTGTGATGCCTGCCCTTTTCTGAAAAGAAAAGGGGGGGGCGCAGAGCAGAGTGGAGTAGGAGAAGGGACTGTGAAGAGAGGAGGCAGAAGAAGCTGCAGTTGGGATGTAAAAATAATAAAAAGTCAATTGAAATAAATGCACAATATATTTAAAAAGTGAAAACTGTCTGAAACATATACACACAACAACAAAAATGCACACAGCATACAAATATATACAAACAAATAACAAAAACCATAGAGTGAAATCTGTCCTGTAAATGTGCCCTCTAACACACAAACACATCCAAGATGTAAATTAAAACACACACACACACACACACACACACACACACACACACACAATTTTGATCACCAATGTCATACTCACATTTAAAATATTAAGTCCACTAGTTACACTATATTACAAAGTAAATGTCACTGTGTATGTGTATCAATAATACTAGTTAGAGGTTAATAAAGTAGGTAGACAGAGTTCTGTATAATTATGGGTATTCAATTAGACCTTAAAACTTTTAATGTATATATTAATTAATCTAAATAAAATTATATTTAAATGGATAATCGACAGTATTTCTTGTGCAAATTCTATACTGTTTCAAATTGAGATATTTTATTTCTGAAAGTAGAATTTTAGAATCAATTATACCTACCTTGTATTTTAGTAGGTACTTCAGCATGATTATATTAATTTAAACATAAAAATCAGCTACTTATGCAGGAGTTGAAGTATGAGAGCACTTCTCAATAGGCTCCTTATTTTAAACCTTACCAACCAAATTACAGTGTAATTGCTTTCATTTGATCTTTTCCTATCTAAAAAACTGCCTGGAGGGTACAGGCTTCAGTCGTCCATTTAATTTGATCAAAGAATGAGAAGTCTGAGAGTTGTTCAAAGAACTTCCAAATTCACAGTGGCAAAGAACATTTTATGTCTTTTTACTAATGTACGTAGACAAGTGCATTAAAATTAAAGTAGGTGGGAAATAAAAATAGATTATACATATGTTTGTATTTTCAATGAAGATTTAATTTCAAGTTTTGAATCTAAAGCATTATGTACAGAACACTGCCTGGACCTGACATAAATATGTTACTAATATCATACAAAAACTTCCCATTCACTTTGTGTGTTCATATAGTTTGTATTTAGTTTACTCTTTATTACCACGAACATTAAAATATTATCATTGTAAAACTAATTATACTCCAAATACTTGGTTTTCATAATTATGATAAAATTAATTCCTTTTAAAACTGATAATGATATAGGTAGACTTCCCAAGCCTTCAACTTGAGAAATTTTGGGGCTGCATGCTACATGTCTCAGTTACATGGCCTCTTGACTTTTAATTCTCAAAAGGTGTTTTTAGCATTTACTCTCCCAAACTTGTACTGTGATTCATTTGTGCTATAAAACTGTCAGGTTATTTCATTTTGTTATTTTATTTTTGGCAAACAAAACACAAATGACGAATAAGGATCACTTGTTTATACATAATCAGGCTGAACAAGACTGAAGTAGGATGATTTCCCCAGCCATAGGAGTTTTAAGTAGTCACACCTGCACACCTCAACTACTTCCCAGCACCCTGGGATTTTTTCAAGGGCTTGATGTTCTGATTTAATGAACTGTATGTTAATTGTTTAGCCATTTCTTGGGGCATGATAAAGTCTATGAGTTGGAGTACAGAGTGAACTGTCTCATCATCAGAGACCAGCTACATTTTAACTCAAATGCATGATTACCAAACAATGATAAACACGGGGGGGGGGGTTGGTTCAACTGGACAGATGTTCATTGTTTATACATTTGAGAGTATTAATGCTAACCTAGGTTACTATTATTTTAGAAGGCAGAAGGAAATGCAGAGAACATAAAGTAGCCCACACTTGTTTAATGGTTTCTCTCTTCCATTGCCAGAGTTTTAAGTTAAGAAAAATGTTGTCTCAGAAGAAGTCAAATGTTAAAATCTCATTACCTCTAAAGTCCAATTTTGGAGTGCTGGGGACATTATTTTTATATGACACATAACAGTCTAAAGAGACCTCCAACACAGACTCTGTATCCAGATTTCTTCCATAGAAAATGAAAAGATTTCCAGTAGTTTGCATTAGTCTATTCCTTGTTCTTCTTGTCCATCTACTGTTTCAAATAAGAACGTCTAAAAAAGGAATTCTTAAGATAAATATAATGCTTATTTGGAGGAAAATAGGAGGGGAAACAAAAAGGGAAAGGGCTGTGTGCAGAGGAAATGGACCATATGATTATCAGTCAGAGGGATTCATGAACAAGTTTGGCTTTTATCACAGCTTGTTTAAGTGGGAATATACTAGGCCTAAGGAGAAATATATAACCTACCTACCTCCTTTAGACCCCCACCCTCTCTCTGAACTGTTACCCTAGAAATATAGCTCAAGCACATGAAATTACAGAGCAGACATCCATATTGTTCTAAAAGAAGACTGCTAGACCCACTGGCCAAGGATTCACATTTTAATGCCACTACAGGACTGGGTGCATTATCCCTTTCCAATATTTATTATAAGTCATCAGATGACATATTCTTACTTCATTTTAGAAATATCTTTTACATATAATAGTATACATATTATTGGCAAAAAATGTTAACAACTTTTACATACACATTTCAAATTTGCAAGTCTATTTTCTGCCTAATATGGATTCAACTCAGAGAAGGACTTGATTTTTGAACCTTTGTTTTCCCTAAAAATAAAATCTACATTTCTTCTCTCTTCTATTTAAAATTTAGAGTTTGTCATCTTAATGGTCGTCCTCTTCTATTAACCTTTCTGAACAAAATTCTCCCTGTCTTTGTTATCTTCTGTGATTTCCTCAATCCTAAATTCCTTTATAATACACAAAAGAAAATGGCTTCTCTATCAGAGGAAGAGATCTCTCAAGTATAGATTTAATATATTCACTGATATATCAACATTTCGATGTAAAGAACTCTCTAGATAATAAAGTACAAGCTACACAAGTTTTTTTTTTATTTGAATTACAAGCAAAATTGAATTACATGACAATCCCAGTGGCCTTCTCCCTCCCTTCCTCCCCTACCACCCCCCAACTAAAACCCTACCAATCACATATAATTTCTTCTAATCTACACCTGACTCAACCTTTCTGCTCCCTCATGACCTCTGCATCCTTCCTCTTCTTCCCTTCTCATCCTCATAGCTCCCTCCCCCCTCTTCCCATTCCCTCCCCGCTCTTCCCATATACACTGCATTGTCCGGGAAATGAACCCTGGTCTCCAGCATGAGAGGCAAGAATTCTACCACTGAACCACCAATGCACGCTTAAGTTTTAAAATAGCATAGTTGATATGTTTCTGATCATAAATTATACTGGATATAGACTTTGATATGACTATTCCAAGTTGTTTCTGTTGCTAAAATTCCTGAGTATGTGGAATATAAAAGTCATAAGGAAAATAAAAAGTACTTCATACATTATTTTACAATAATGAATTGTTCCCCAATTATAATAAAATAAACACTGAGTGCCATGTTTTTATTTTTACTCGTGGTTTTAATTTTTGAGATTATAATTACAAAATATATTTTCCCTTTCCTCCCTCAAAAACCTCCCTATACTTCTACAAATTCATGACTTCTTGTTTCACTGATTGTTATTTCATGCATATACATATATATTTCAAAATATAACCTGCTCAGTGTTTTTAAAATGTCTAAATTCTTGCAGTGATTTTTTTTGCAGCAAATCATAGGATTGCCTAAAAATAAAGCCTTGGCCAGAAAACAACTATGCAATGAGTTAATTATATGTTTCTTCTCTTAGGTATATCATAAAACATTAAAATAATTATTTGTATTAGTAATATTATGACTGCATGAATATTTTACTTTCAAATCAAAGTATTTTGGCTTAGAATACCAAAACAGACCCTCCAAAAGAACAGAAAAGACAAGAAAATAGCATCTAAAAGTGCTTAATATGTGTGAAACTTTATCATCTTCATAGTCTTTGCATATTCATTAAAATATTTAATTCCCACCAAGTTCTGAGCAATACAAATCACCATATTTATTATATCAATTAGGAAACTGAGGTAGAGAGATCATTTACCATGCCAAAGTGACATAAGTGATGAAATTGTTATTCAAACCAAGTAATGTAACTAACATGCCTCTAGTTTATTGGAAATGTAGACGTGCATTTTTGTTTTGATGTTAATTTACATACCATTTTTATTGCAGCAAATTAGGATTTGTGTATCATTTATTGAAGGATCGTTTTTTAAATCTGCACAGGTGTTCATTTGTAGTATCATGAGTTTTATCAATGAAACTGAGACTATCCCCTAGAAAATATCACCAAAATAATCAGTTCTATTCCCTGTAATCAGATTGAAAAAAAAAAGTTTCATAATAACCAAGACTGCCACTTTAGGCAGCAAATTACAGCTTTTAATGACATCCTGTGAGCCAAGAACTGCAGCACACATTTGAGATGCTGGATTTAATTTAAATGATTCCAGTCCACATGTGTCATTTAACATTACATTTTTTTTGTCCTTCTCACTCACGCTTTATGCTCAGTAGTTAATAGTTATGTATTACAATGGAATAGTCACTATTTAAGCCTCTAAGGCAAAGTTCACAAGCTCTATCACAAATAAAAAAAATATTTTAATTATTTCACACCTGGTATTAGGATGCACTGAATGACTTGTAAGTCAAAGAAATTACTTTAGTTTTGAAGGAGACTTCTGAGCACATTTCAGGTCTTCAGAAACCTTGTGTCTCCTTCCGCACTCAAGAAAATGTTCTGCATGAATGTGTGAGTTCTTTTATAAAGGGTTCTCTGAATTATGGCAGAACTTGAACAATTTGCTCTCTGCAAACATGTGGCACTTCTCAATTCCACAGACATGTGTTGCATTCCTAGTTGCAGAGACAGACCTGAAACCTAAACATCCACAAGCTAGATGCAGACTTTGAATACACACTCTGCTCTGAAGGCTTTCTTAGAAAATGTGGTCACTTGACAAAAGAGCTTTGGATTCTAGCGAAGGAATTTCAGCTTCCACCCTGTTTTCCCTATTGCCAGGGGCAAAATGGTCATCTGAAGTTTACCACCCAGAAGGGTAAGACTCAGGTCTCCTCCTAATTTGATTATTGACCCTGGTGGCCTTGAAGTAGAGAATGGCACTAGCTAAGATAAATAGATTGGAGAAAGAACCAAACAGAAGCCTGGCAGAAGTGGTCTAAAGAATGTAAATTTCCCTGGGACACCCCAGTTAAAGAGGGGAACAGGTTAGTAAACTAGCCCCAGTTGATTGACCAGGGAGATAAGTCACCCTAGGAATCTAAGTGAAGTACCATTAGATTAAACAAGAGCTTTAGGTTAAACGCTCTGGGGAAGAGTTGGTTGTTTGTGTTCAGACCAATACAAAGAAAAATAGTGCCTTTGCCTTCTAAGAACCATTAACTCTGTTATTGTCAGCCATGCTTCATATCATCCATCAAGCGTCTTCCAAACACAAACAAGGGATAAGGCTTTTATAGTCACATTGACATCATTTCTTAACATTTCTCCCTTTATTCGTTGTTCAGAGAGCTCCCTAAGGAACCTTAAAGTTTCTTGATTTACTGTTGAGTAATTGGGGAAAAAAAGAAAAGCATAGGAATAAAGTTTATTTGTGTCATGGCTGTATTTTATTCACATATTTTCAATTCGAGAGGGTCCTTCTGTTCTGATTCCCAATAAAAAAGAGTAGCCCTGGTGCCTCCATCTCTGCCTTTTTGCATCTCGGGAGTTCTTGTCCAGTGATGGTTATTTGAACACACATTTTTGGTTCACTTATTTTCCTATTTTAGTTTCTTATCTGATAAACGCAACCATACTACCATACAGAAACAACTAAATGTAAAATATTTTCTTTAGGCTCATAATTTCTCTCCACCATGATGCAGCTAAGCATATGGTGACAATAACTTCACAACAGGGGAAACTAGGAAGCAGAGATCAACACAGTATGGAATATGCACACCTTTCAAAGGCTTTCTCCATTAGCTTGCTTCCAGAAATCTCCACCAATAGGGAAGAAGTATTAAAAACATGGGACATTTGGGGATATGTCCATTTCAAAACATAACCTTTCAGGAACTGAAGTACACACGGTTATAATTCATTTAGATCCAGACAGAAAATAAATGGGAAAAAGCATTTTAAATAAAAAGTCATGGATATGATACAGAACTTTTTAGACTTGATGTTAAGGTCTCATTCCTTATGAATGATGAAAAAAAAAAAGGTACCTGGTCCATTCAGTTCAGGTTGCTTCCAAAAACAATCCATGGAGTTCTAGGCACACAGATTACCTGGATCAGTGGAATGCTTTGCTGAAATGCCACCTGCATAATAGAACTCATTGTCGGAGATATGCCTCATGATTTACTATGAGGATGCTTTCCATGGTGGTGTGGTCTGAAAACGCCTTTTCAAGGCAGAGTGGAGCCCTCCTGAAAACAAAAACAAAAAAACATTGATGTGAGGTTTCCCAATAGCCAGACCTGTGAGAAATAAATTTCTGATTTTTTTTATTAATTCCCTTGTTTTAGACACTTTATTGTATTAGCACAAGTTGATAGATAAGTGGTATGCCAAGAATTTTAGCAGTCTATTAATACAATAACAAACAATTACAATGTTTTTGGTTCATGTTAGGAGAAGTTTATGTTCAGGAGATCAGACACCTGAAATAGGTCTATGGTGTTAAAAATGTGGTGTCAACAAAGTGGCTCCAGTAAGTCTAGAGAAGATGGTATAGAGTGACGGTTTACCAATTAGAGAGGCTACATGCTTTCTCTGGCTGACAAACAAGATGTGAATATTCTCTATATGGATTCATAAATGTTAACACAATGTTTTTTTTTTCTGCCACAAATATTCTGATGCTGGCCAAAAATGGCAGTCTAAACACTGCTAGTCTAAACCATATACAAATCCTACATATTTAAATTATCTTTTCTTTCAGCCTACTCTGTTACTCAGCTGAATACCAAGCAAGCTACTGTTGCACCCTATGATTGAAGGATGTGGATTTTTTGAAGAATTAAGTGCTAAGGGAGGAACACGGTAATTGTTTGACAACTAAGAGACTCCAGTAGGAGGGACGATGGCAAGGAAACAGAATCATAGCAGAGTCAGAGCTCTTTAGACACTTTCTTACAGTACTGATTAACTTCTGAGAGGATTGTTTGGGGTTAAATCACCCTTCCCTACTTTAGGATAGCAAATGCTCTCTGAAACACCATAGGTATTCTGTATATAATCTACTGTCTAATAAACAGCTGACTATCATTCCTGTCCTTCCTGCCATAAAAGGTTCTGTAAAATGGTGTTGTAAATAACAGATCCATGCTCATGATTCTGAAGACTGAAGGCAAAGAGACTAGTTCCAAGATGCTGCAATATCTTCCTACCTTGCCACCCTTCCCTGCCTTCTGTTTGCCTTTGCCCTTCTGTTCCTTCTTGGGTGTGTATGTCTGTATATAGAAATGAATCCACCCTTTAGATAACACCACCAGTCCTATCTGATTAGGATGCCAGCCTTATGACCTTGTTAACCTCGATTACCTACTAGTAGTATCATCTCCCAGTGCTTTCAGCTTTAATTTGGAGAGAACCAATTTGGGTCATAGCATTCCACACTATGACTTTCTCAATACTTTATAAGAAAAAAAGTGAAGAGTCTCCTTAGTCTAGAAACATTTCAAGACACCCATAGACAAGCCTGGTCTACAAGAGCTAGTTCCAGAGCCTCGAAAGTCACAGAGAAACAGCTGTCTCAAAAAAAAAAAAAAAAAAAAAAAACAGAGAAACTTACTACCCTTTACATAACGACTACTAGACGTATTTTAATAATGGACTTTTAAAAAAATGAAAACACTTGGAGCTGGAGAGATAGCTTAGCAGTTAAGAGAACTTGTTGCTCTTTCCAGAAGATCTGGGTTCAATTCCCAGCATCCATATGACAACTCACAACTGTCGATAACTCCAGTTCCAGGGGACCTGACACCCTCATGCAGACATACATGAACATAAAATAAAAAAATATTTGAAAAGTCTTATGCAGCTAGTCTTAAAGAGAAGTAGAAACAAAATTGACACAAAGGAGGTCTGTTCCTATTCTTTTCAATGGTTGTGGACTATTAGTAAAGAAACATCAATACCTCCTTCTCTCCTTTTTCTTTTTATTCTAATATTATTTACTGAGCTTAAATGGAAAGAATCTCAGATTCCATTGAAAATTCCCCATGGAACTAAGTGAAAATCAAAAGATATATGTACTGATATATTTTACATTCAATTAAACATTTAATATTGCTACCTTCCGGTACTGATTAAGAAAATGTGAGTGTAAATCTACCAAAATAACAGTATTTTTTTCTAAGGAGTTCTGTGTTGTTAATCATTTATTCAGCATAGGAAAACAGTCCCTCTAATTGGAGGAAATAGAGCAGGACTTCAGTCAGCACACCAGT
This sequence comes from Cricetulus griseus, assembly GCF_003668045.3. Taxonomy (NCBI): domain Eukaryota; kingdom Metazoa; phylum Chordata; class Mammalia; order Rodentia; family Cricetidae; genus Cricetulus; species Cricetulus griseus. The sequence continues at coordinate 20,442,006 of NC_048597.1, forward strand.
GGTAGTCATTCAGCCACCCACCCACAGACTCTGCAGGAACAAAACTGGAGCTGTAATGACTGGCTCGCAGAAGAGCTGTCCAATACTGTAAGCTGCATCTTAATAATGCAAGCACACCTGGGACAAAATTCCTGTTATTCAGATGATCTGTGTCATAATCCCTTTTCTGTCTTGCTTGATTATAAAGAAAAATAACCTTGTCAATGTTTCTAACATTAAAGATAAAAAGACTATGTTGAACTTAAAGAGTAGAAGTGCAGAGGGGAGATAATTTGATAATACTGATAAAAGTGAATTCTTTTCAGTGTGAATTTTTATTAAACTAAATCACAATAGTCATACATCGACAGGATCAATGAGGCAATTTCTATATTTCTACTTTAATGCAAATTTCCATTGCTTTGAGGAATTTCCATGCCTTTCCTAGTCTTGGCTCTCAGACTGGAAGTATAGAGCAGGAAATGCATGGGGTGGGGAGCATGACTTCAATTTGTACTTCTCCATGTTCATGGTGTATTCGGATCACGTGTAAATCTCCTCAACATGAACTTTCAGATTTGTGATGCTGGAGTGGGTGTATAAGAACTTGTATCTCTAAGATCTCCTGGATGGGGTTGTGGATTGTTTCCTTTGGTTGCCAGCATTGCAAAGAACTGATAGCAACAGAAGAAAGTTAATACCAGGCAGTGTACCATCTCCTTTGGGGAAAAATTAGGAGAAAAAAATTACATCAAAAGTACAAGGCGGGGACATGGTTATAAGGTCAAATCAGCAAACAGAAAAAAAATGTAGAAAGCTCTACAATGCTAGGACATGAAGGCCCTCAAATGGGACCAAGAAGTGAGAGCTACACAGTAAAAGAAGAAATCCAATATCCAAGGTAAGACATTCTGTGGCATGTGTTTACTGGCAATTGTCATAAGATAATATTGAAGCAAATATTTTGGTCACCTGAGGTGCCTACAATATTTTGTCATGGTCAGCTTGGACTGTACATGTCAGAAACTGGAACCACTGCTATCTAAAGGAAATGACACTGTTAGAAAGATTAACACAGCAATTGTTGGATGTGTGATATCTTTCACTTTGGACTTTATAAAACTTGCTGTGGGTTATGAGTCCATGGGGAATCAGGTTACAAATGATTCATTATAAAATAGGAAAGATGATAGAAATAATCCCCCAAGTTGTGATTTAGGGCTCGGGTTTTACATGTTTTTGAAGGGACTTTATGAAGATTCATAATTCATGATTTCTATTTCTGTAGTGCTGGAGACATTCCCCCTCAAAGTTCTTTTTTAATGATCAGGTCACATGGCCAGAGCTTCTATTAATGCCCTTAATGTCTTTCATCCCCAGTTTATTATGTTTCCATTTGGCTTAGGAATACATTAGCCTTTGCTACATCCCTTGAATATGTGAACTTGCACAATTAGCTTCAAAATAGACAGACAGGCCTAAGTGAATGTTATGTATGCACTGAAGATAGCCAAAATTTATATAAATTTGAGAATTTAGAGTAAGAAAACTGAATTGAGAAAATCACACACACACACACACACACACACACACACACACACACACACACAGCATTGCTAGTTACTGGCTATAAAATGGCATGCTGCTTGGAGTTGAACTAAATGCTTCCATTTGAAGACAAAAGCAGTTTCACATTTTAAAAGTTAAAATATTTCAACTCATAAACTGCATTACAGAATGCCAATAGGGTTTCAATTTTAAAATTTTCATGTTTTAGACACAAAGTATAGGAATTGGGAGAGATGTCTATGTTGGTGGTGTTTGTTTTGCCTAATACAGCATTGCTTATGGTTCTCAGAACTGTTTGATATTTGGTAAATGAAGTGAGGCTATCTTTTTGCTTAAAGTCAACAAACACTTTTAGGAGTACAGAGAGTTGGAAAGACCAGCAGGTATCATGTCCTTCGAAGTTTAGTCTTGGTGATATTTTAGCAGCGTATTTTAAAGCAGGAGCTTGGGATGATTCTTATTTGGTTTGTTGCTTGGCTTTCTCTCTCCTGAGAGAGTTCCTCTCTATTAATTGCTTCTCTGCTCAGATGCATCTAATTATTAACCTGCAGGTGTCTCTAATCATTGTGTCTTCCAGCAGAGTTTTGTTCGAGGTCCATTAGCTGTGATGCTTAATTACAATACACGGTACCTAGTTTTGTGTACTGTTTGATTTTTCAGATGGCTTCTCAGACCTCAGAAAATAGTTATTGGCAATCATTTTCTACAATTAACCACTGTGCCCTGTATCTCTTCCTCCCCTATTAAATTGGAACCAAGTGTAGAAATTAAACAAGCGCTAATGAAAGACCCTGAGTACTAGGAAGAACATAATGATACTTTGGTTTCTAGAATATCAGAAACAAGGAATTGTCATTCACTTCCATAGTTTTAAATCTGAAATCGGGTGTTCATCAAGACATATAGTGTACTGAGTACCAAATTATTCAATGTCCTTGGGGATACTCTACTCTTTGAGATTTAGAGAGAGAGGTACGGCTGCACTAGGGCTTAGACTACAAATGACTTTTCTGTTTCAGGGCCTCTTGGGCTTCAGATTGATGCTTTATGGTTTATTTCTCATGTCATTTCAAGCACTTCAGAAATGAGGTAAACTGACACAAGTCGAATAAAGGTGACACAATTTTTTGAGCTACAAACCATGCAGGTTCTTTTTTCAAATCTGAACAAATTAATTACATGTTGAATGGTAATCAACATTCCAAAAATAAAAGATGTCCTCAGGTCAATATTTTTCTCCTATTCTGGGTGTTCATTTGATTTTCTGAATGTGCCATCTAAAAGTAGCTTCATGGTTATGGCACAGAGAATTGCAAAGAGCACAGAGGCAAGGATTGAAGACAGGATCAAACAGTTTCCTCACCTGCCCTCCAGATAACCATGCAGCCTGACTTTGTAGGATGAACTGGACATAGGAACAGGACTTGGGTAGGAGCTTGAACTTCTGATGAAGATTTTGTCTTTGTTGGTGATGGGTTTGTATCTTCTTGCTGTTAGACTCCCACTAAACTCTAAAATCTTTGAGGAGTTACAACAAAGAACAGTCACTCTTTTGGTGCTATGCTGAAATCCATATTATATAAAATAGTGCTTAACTTCACTTTTCTGCCCTGGTTTGACTATTAACATCAAGTTAACAATTAGCACATTTGGAAATACCTTGTCATCAACATTTCTCTCAGAAATAACCCACTCCCACTATAGTCCTAACTTATAAATATATTCAGAGTATTCAAAATAGTATTTGATAACACTGGTTTTCTATTCCTCTGAAAATAGAATTAGTGCTTTTAGCACCTTCTACAGCTGTTACCTGCATACAAAAAAAAATCCCAAGTTGCAAAAATAATTTGAGAAAAACAAATAGTTTAAAAATATATAATAGTTTTATAACTGCTCCATGGTCTTAAAAATGTAAGTTATTGAGAAAAAAGTTACATCTACTTATTTAGTCATTAATATTTGCTATATCTTTTATTTCTCAATTAGTTCTTTAACAGTTTCATGCAATATGTTTTGATCAAATTCACTCCCCCGCCCATAACTTTCCTGAGGACCTCCCCGTTGTCTACTCATGGAACTTTGTGTCAGTTTCTTTTCCTTCGTTTTTCTTAATTCCTTAAAGATCAATTTGTGCTGATTAAATATTCTTTAGTTCGGTGCTACTGCAGGGGAGTGTGGTGGACACAACAGAGGCTACAGTCTTACAGAAAACTGTCTTTCCATGTCCTAGAAGCTAACAATTGCCTATGGCTCCATAATTATGAGGGTGAAGTCTTGTGCCTATCTCCTTTCTCCATGAGGGGATCTGGTCTAACTTAGACTCACACAGGCTTTGTATCTGCTTCTATAATCACTTTGAGTTCATGAGTCAACTGTCTCTCTGTGTCCAGATAAGAGTTGAGAAATAACATTGATCTATGGCTATAATGACAGGACCTAAAGAGTAAGTTTAAGACCATATCTGCTTAGCAGCACAATAATAGCAGGTTCTCTCCTAGGGCATATGACCTGTCCAACAAGAGGTTCTTGGCCCATTAATGATGCCATGTATAAGTTTCATTTTTCAGAGTAAGACTTACAGCCAATTAGAAAGTATTGGTTAGTTCTATATGTCTGAGTCATAGAACACACTGAAGCAAAATAACTCATACATATACAAACATCTTTCCAAAAATAAAAAGACTGAAATACAGTCCTTTTTTACCAACATTCCTAGCTTGTTAACAATTTGCGAATTATATGAATGATCTTTAACTTTGTAGTCACTGGAAAAGACATTTAATACCTCAGGAAAGTCTACAGGCCTGTTATCTCCGTTCTTTATTCTAATCTTGGAGAATAATGAGGAGACTTCAGCATATTAATGGTATCATTTTCTGGTTTTTGTCCTCAACAGAAGCATATGATGGAGACCATTTATCTCAAGCCAATTTAATAGCATACTGTAGAATACAGTAAATGGAAGGAATCTGGTATTATGATTTATTTAGTGCCATATGATCTAAGGTTGCTAACTAACCATTTATTTTATGGAGTGCCCAATACAAGATGGTCTAATTAAATTCTGATGTCCCAGGAATGCCTATTATCAAAGCAAGGCTATCATAGAATTGTTAAAATCACTTAATGCAGAGTTTTACTGGACCTTATTGTTCAACAATGCTCTTTTGCAAGATCTAATTAGAAAATTTGGCTTAAGAGAAAGTCCTCAATTTAATTACTAAAGCTGAAAACAAAACGATGATGGAGAGCAATGCAATGAGCAGAATTCAGTTCTACAACTAGTCACTAGCTGATGTAAAATGTCCCTTTCTTTTTTATCCTTTGTTATCTATAGCACATTCATAATAATTAATAAACATTTATCAACCCTCTATGAGAGCTCACCAGGGGGTTTAATTATCTTTTCTTGCTTAGTATGGGCATAAACACTATTATGAATCATTAAAGTGACACATCTTTGCTTGCTTTTCTAAATAGATAAAAAGCTTCTCATTTGAAATTAAGTTTAAATTGAATGTGATTATGTAGCATAATATAACAACTATAATTGTGAAATGAGTAGAAATTAGTAGTATTATTTGCTAATGAATTTTATTTGGAGATCAAGTATTTATTGAAAAATTCTCTGGGTTGATAGGACTTTATGTGAAATTTGAGAATCTATGTGTTGATGGGATTTTATGTGGAGAATTAGGTCACTTATGTATTACTTGTCATCATTCTTCAAACCTTTTCTGTAGATCAATTACCCTCTAACCTGTTCTGTATAAGAGGGATACAAAGATAAACAGGACATAGCCCCTTCACTCATGGAGATCACCTTTCCGGTGGTGAACATGGTCCCAGTGATAAGTAAGGAGCTCTGTTAGAATATAATGACATTTTTTACAAAGGCTGGCCAGTATCTCAAGTCAAAACCATCAAACAACAATTCCTAACCACCTTGATCAAAATGAAATTCACTTCTCAGCATTGCTCTCTAGGAAGGCATTTATCAGCAATGAAAATCAGGTCACGGTGATGTCTTTTTACTTAGCAAGTTAGTTGGAAATTAAGGCTACTTCATTGTGTGTGTGTGTTTTTTTGTTTTTTGGGTTTTTTTTTGGTTTTTTGAGACAGGGTTTCTCTGTGACTTTGGAGGCTGACTTGGAACTAGCTCTTGTAGACCAGGCTGGTCTACCTCCCAAGTGCTGGGATTAAAGGCATGTGCCACCACCTGGCTTTTTTTTTTAATTTTTAATGCTTTCCTATTAGATTGAGTTATAATCAACCTTGTTTTTAAATTCAAATACGAGTAGCTCTCATGGAGGATAAAACATACCATGCATGAGGGAGACTGCTAAGGAAAATTACTCTCTGTTCATTTCCCCAAATAGAGATGATAATCACACTAAGTTACATCCTTATGTATGAAAACAAACAAAAAAAAGTGGACTAATTGCATGGAAGTGAGATAGTTAATCTTTGAGAGGATCTAGAAAGTGGAAAGAAACCATCCCCAACTCTATTAAATAAACAATGACTAGAATTGAGCCTGAAAATTGTAAAATAAAAAATGATAGATAGAAAATGTGGATGAAACATTAACCTCAGAATTGGAACCATTTGGAAAACAGCAGATAGTTAAGACCTGGGGAATTTCATATGTTTGTAGGAATTGTATATAATAATGTTCATAGAACATGATTTAGATTTTGTGCATATGAAAGTTTTATCATATGCAATTTTTTATTAAAAAGCAACCTAAGAACTTAAATATAACTATAACTCAATTATATAAGTAATCGTTCTTTTGAGAAAAAGGTGACTAGAATTGCCTCAAGGGTGTGTGAGATTTCATCAGATGTAAAACATAAAGTATCATTTCAAGTTGATGGAAGCATGCTCATGAAACCAACAAAAAAAAAAAAAACAAAACAAAACAAAAATGTGATGGAATAATAAAGCTTTAAAGATCAAGTTCTATGAAACAAAACTGATGTGGATTTCACATAATTTGTTAATATTAGAGTTGATAAGTAAGCCAAGCCACTACTCAAGCTCCAGCTGTTGTCTAGGGTGGGTATTATCTAAAAATATCAGTGCTTACATCCACGAATATTATTGTCTATAATCACCCCATCACAAAAATAGACTTAAATTAAAGGCTCGTGTAAACTAGTTGTGAGTGCTGACATCTAAGAAGTGGATGATGGAAGTGGATGATAGTTGTCAACAGTGCCTGGTACCTCTTTGTTAAGAACTTCTTAGTATGATTTCACTGACAGTTTGGAGCGCTTTGCTCAGCCTAGGTATTAAAGCAACTGGCACAAATGAGGCATTAGACCAAAACATTCTGAATTTCCACATTTCCTATCTTGTCTGAGACACAATATTCCTTGCCACTACTTGCACACACTGATAAAGGAGAAGTGGAGGACCATGTCCATAACCCTTGGAAGAAATTTGTGCTAAACGAAATGCAAGTGATGTATAAGCTATTTTCCTTTTCCCCTAGGCATACGGAATAGTAGGAAGTTCATGATATCCCTTCAGGGTGGAAATGCTGTGCTTGATATAGAGACACCAAGGTTGGAATCACACTTCTTTGTTTTAGCTGTCTCTGGTTCATTTTCTTTTTTTTTCTTCCATTCATTTATTTAGCTCATAAATAAAGACATGCACAATTATGATACACAATACAGTATGTTCACAATGGCACAGCTAAATTAAACCAATTAACATGTTCTTTCACACATATTCATCATTTTTGTTTTGAGAACACTTAAAGTATACTATCTCACAACTTTTAAAATATAGCATATTGTTATCAACCATATTTATCATGTCTGGAAGGAAAACTCCAACCTAAGGAAATTAACTACACTCGCATAAACATAGGCAATAGATAATCCCACTCTACAAGAACACAAAATAAAAGGCAGGATAAATCCACATACAATACCAGTACCAACAACAACCTAAAACAAACAAGAATAAACACCGAATGGAACTTAATGTCCCTCAATATTAATGGTTCATTTTCTTTACTTCTTCTGGCTCTGTTGCAACAGAATGTCCTATAAAATATTAAGACATAACTTTTAAAAAATGATTTACATTATTGTTTATCTAAATGTGTGTGTGAGTGTGTGTGCACATATGCATATGTGGATAACTAGAAAAGGGCATCGGATCTCCTGAAGTGTCAGGGCATGGATTCTGGGAACCAAGCCTGTATAATGTGAAGGAGCAGTCAGCGCTCTTCACCACTGACCCATCTCTCTAGCCCCTTAGCACTTTCCATTAGTTTCTAGGTCTTTAGGCATAAGATAATTTTTATACTCTTTTAATTCAGGAATACTTGTAAGAGCAATAAAATAATTACCAAAATTATCAGTGTTAAGATATCAGGAAGTCATCTTTTAGTAGATATTACCCTAAATTTTCTTAAGACAAAAATCTATATAGTCTCCAAACACAAAAGGGAACAGAAACCTAGCTCCTAAGTCACGACTCACGATTTTGTTCTCAGAGCATTGTTCCCTGGCTGCTTGTGAACTACAGGATATTAGTGTTCCACTTTTGCAATTCTGGTAAAAGCTGTCGACAGAGCATGATATTATTTGTGAATGTCAATATTAAAACGCATCATGTGATGAAAACATGCAAAGGGAATAAACATTGACAGAGGCAAGGGGAGTGCAGATTTGGGAAAGAGATTAACTGGCTGACTAGGAGATAGGAGACACAAGTTACCTTCTGGAGCAGAAAATGGTCAAAACACACAGGGAAAGGATAAGGGGACTAGAATACAGGGAAAGGTCTCAGACTCCACTGTCCAGCATGAGCCACCAGCCATTTGAGGTTGCTTAAAGAGCATTAGATAGATAAAAAATGCCCTTCCTAAGTCCTGTTAGACCATGAAGTGTCCAGAGCCACATGTGGCTTCTGACCACTATCATAGGCAGAGAAGCTTCAGAGAAAGTTCTATTGAGCAGAATTTGTCCCAGAAGAGAAAGGGGGCCTAATATTATAATAATGAGATAACCATTGCAAGTATTGACTGAGATTTAAATACCAAGTGTATATAAGTGCTTGTTTAATAGGCAAGATAAGCATATATTAATATACTAATATATTAATATATATTTAGGATAACTGGCGAGAATACACTGTCTTTGATTTTGGAAGAATTGCTACCTAGAACTGGTGTGGTGAGGAAGCATGAGATCTGATTCTAGTTCAAATATCAGCCATGTATCTTAGACAAGTAAGAGGTATAACTGCATTTTTCCAAAACTTTAAACAAAGGCATTACATTTATTATCTACTAGTTCTGATTCCCAGGCATAAATTGTAGTAAAATACAGGACTAAATGAAGTAGTCTCCCTCCCTTTTGGTTATCTAATACCAAGTGGTCAGCTCTGAGGTTGTATACATACAAGGGAAATTTTACAGGCTTTGGGGTTTTATTTGTATATTTAGGAATACACACGTAAATAACAACTATAGAAAAAGAGAAATGGATTTTAAAAAGATGATGATGATGATTTTAAAAAGGAAGGGGAGTAGGAAATAACACAATCATAAAAATTATTCTTAAAACAATAGGAGAGAAGTTCTTGATGACACTTTCACCTGAGCTATTTGATGCTATGGGCACGAATAAGGGCCAGAGGTGTGGATTTGGTCAACACAGAAATGGGGGCAAACCTGAGTGGACAAATCATTACAGCAACTCCTTCTCCACCCAGTTTTCCAGTCACACTCAAAGCATCTTGAACATCTTACTAAACTGATATTGTTGATGTTATCATACTGACAAGTTTTCTTCCTTGCAGGCGTCTCTCTAAAATACTTCCTGAGACTCTCAGGTTTACAAAAAAGATATCACAGCCAACATTCAATTGCAAATACAGAATGGGTGAAGTCAGTTAGTGCTTGCTATGGCATGTGTCTACTACTCAAACCTTAGGAAACTGTACTAGGTGAGCATGTTAGGAAGGCAATCTCAGGAGGCTGATCATGCCCCTGTGGTTACTTTGTACAGGACATTAAATCTAAGGAACATTCCAAGGTGAGGCTTATTAAATAACATGGAAACTCTTCTAAACTTGTTTAACTATAGACTTGATATCATCTATCTGGTTCTCAGAAAGACTGGATTGCTTCTCCGACAATCAAATTAGAGTTAGTAGATAATAAATGCTCATAAAGAAATATTTGAAAAAGCATCAACTTAAATATTATGGTAGAATCAGTAAAACCAATTAATCAAAATTGAGTAAAGCACATAAAAAGAGTAGACAGTAAAATGGAAACATGAATAAATACAAATGAGAACTTGATTAACAATAGCATCTAGCTTGTAACATCAATTACAGGTGTGTTCGTAAATCTTCAGAGTTGTGACTGGAGCAATCTGTGGGAAGAATTGCTATCTGGGCTGTGTTTACTAGCAAAAGCATTTCCCCACTTACCGATCACTGTCTACACATCATTCTTTTAAAATGTCTACAGTCACCTCCTGCCATCGGAAAGGTTTTGCTCCAGGTTTTAATCAGTACCAGCAGGGGATATGAAAGCTGAGCTATTGGTTCTGATGTGAAAGTTCACAGGGATGTAACGTTTAAAATGCGGGAATCTTCCTGCAGTCTGTCTAGACAGTGCTTCCACCAGAAGCCATTAGCTCTGTCTTCCTGTCGAAGGAATAAAAGCCAGTGATTTCTGGAACTCATAGTCACCTAAAAAGTTGACAGATTGCTTCGTCAGAATTTTGAGAAAGTTCTTTGCAGTTTTCTTCTTTTCTTTTCTTTTCTTTTTAACCCAATCTTCACACTACTTAAACACCGCAGTGGCCCCGATATTGGACGGGGGCCTACTCAAATTCCTTTGAGCTTCTCCACACCATATCTATGCCCCTGGGGCTCAAGTGATGATAAGTGTTGAGAGTCTGACTTGTGTTTGCTCTGATAGAAATTCTACTCAGCCAAATCGATTACGGCAATGAGGCTGACACTCCGAGGCTGTTTTTTTTTTTTTTTTTTTTTTTGCCTTGTCATGTGTTTCTCAAAACTCATGAGAAGGAGGTTTTAAGTATAATTGTTGATTTAAAAGACTTTAGCTTTTTATGACATGAAATCTTATGACAAATGTCTATGAAGTATATATTATATATATATATATATATATATATATATATATATATATATGGGGTAAATCAACCCAGTATGTGAACAGGAGCGTGTCCAGCAGGAGAAAGGATGGCCACAGGTAGAAACAAGGTTGCTTACAGTGACTGGGAACTAAGATGCTCCATAAAGAGCAAAATCATCATTAAAAACATACAGATGGAACTTCGTGAAAATTCTTAATGTTTAAAAGTTGACAACCAGTACATGGAAATAAATGCATCATATTGCCCTAATATGAAAACAGATACATTTATATAGAAGTAGCATTGATTTGGCTGTGCGTGTGCACATATGTTTATGAACGTGCATTCGCATGGACAGCATGCACAATTCTAAGATTGAATAGAAAGGGAAAAGATAGAGCATATAATCCTCTGTTTATGTTAGTCTACACTAGGTGAGACAATGAAAGTTATTTAACTGAAATTGAAATCAATTACCAAAAGATTACTGAAAAAGATTTTTTTTCCTTCCAAGGAAACATGATTATCTAAGTGCTTACAACAAGTGATTTAATGCACTTGGGTGATGGGGAATGTGCTCTGTATGTTTATCTTATTGACTGTTAAATAAAATACTGTTTGGCCAATAAAACAGCAAGTTAGGCAGGACTAGGAGTCAAAGAGGATTCTGGGAAATGTAGTAGAGAAGTGATGATCCAGACAGGAAGTGACATAGCAAGGAGACTCATTTGAGCAAGGAGAAACGGGAAGTTCCCTCTTTTTCCCCTCTGCTCCTGCTCCGGGGGCACAACGCGATCCACCGACAAGGAGGGACGCCAATAAGGCGACTGATAAGATTAAGTCTTATAAAATATATAGATTTATGATAATTAAGACTGAGCTAACACATGAGAAGTCCTAGTCATTGGCCAAACAGCATTGTACCTAATACAAGTTTCTGTGTATTCATTTGGGCCTAACTCGAGCAGGTGGCTGGCGAAAAACTCAGGCGGCTTTTGGCGGAAAGATTTATCGTAACACTTGGGATTTTTTATTTTCAGTTTTAGACAAATATTCTGGGAAGTTCTCTCAGCAATTACAATGTTTGAGGTCAGAGGTAAAAGAGGGATAGCAGTACAGTGATGAGGGCGGAGTGGAGGGAACCCATGACGCAAATTACTCAAGGTGGAATCAAATAGATGGGTGAAGGGGACTTTGGACTAAATAGGAATAGCAATTTGAAGCACTGTGAAGATTTCCCTGGTGTTTTCCATGCTGCTTAGAATCATTTAAATATTGTGAGCAAAGAAAACCACTATCATCTCTATAGCATTTTCCCATACACACTCTGTACTTGGAATGTACAACTCCCAATGTTGGAATAGGGAGACCTGTTAAAATACTTGTCAACCCAGGCCAAATATAGTGGTGCAGGTGACATTTAACTGTCTTCATGTGCCATACACTGCACCAGTAAGTCCTCAGGCCATACCTAATTCTAAGAACAGTTCAGTAACCTCAACATTGTTCTTAGTCTTTATTATTTACAGATAGGACATCAAATCTTGGGAGAACAAAATAAAGAACACAATAAATTTCACAGTCAGAATTTAAACCATTTTCCTCTTTCATGAATTCTCATGGAGGGATACTCTCTCAGCATAGACACATGAGGGAGAGTCTAGGCCCTGCTCCAAATGATATGACAGACTTTGAAGATCCCCCATGCAAGGCCTCACCCTCCTGGGGGAGCAGAAAGGGGTTGGGATGGTGTGGTCAGTGGGAGGCAGAGGAGGAGGGGAGTGAGAGGGAACTGGGATTGACATGTAAAAGAAGCTTGTTTCTAATTTAAATTTTAGAAAAGAAAATAAATAAAAGAATTCTCATTTTATAATTGCATTTAGCATAAAATCAGGTAAAAACTACTATAGTTAATATTGAAAATAATAATTGTCCAAGTTTATGGCACACAGTATAATTTGACACATGCAAAAACTATGAAATGAAGAAAGCAAATATAACTCTTTTCTTAAACCTGTATAAAGCCTCTTTGGTTAATATATGATGATATTTATGGGGACAGAATGCTTCTTCAATGTACGCACAGTACAAGTTCTAGTCCCACCTTAGGGCTGTCCTGAGAGTATGTGTTTTGTCTCTTCTAATGGAGTCACTCACAAGGTTTTAATCCACTTCTTGAAATACTCTTAGAATCGTTTGTGATTATTTCTTGCACTTATGGGTTTGTCTGTTGCTACAATTAAATATTTTCTATTATATTTCATTGATGGTTAGAAGTACATTAATGTTTCTATGTTTGCCTGATAATCCTAGGACTTAGTAAAAACTATAACAATTATGAATAATGCCTTTATAAATTATTTCATGTTACTAAAACAGATGCTGTCTTGAAGTAAATAATGACAGGGTCTTGACACTTGCCACACTTTCTTATTACCTACTGAACTGGATAAGTTTCCTCATTGCTAACTTTGGTACCAGTACTTTGGATTTGAAATTCATATATAAATGATGTCTGTTGGAGGTTTCTGAAAGATGATCATATCACATGAAGATATTTATTTCTTTCCAAACCTGTATGCAATATTTGGTTTGTGAATGAGAATTGCATTCTCTCAAAGGCCTTTCCAGCATAATACTCAGCTCCTATTATTTTGCCTTTTGCCTACTAATATGATTTATGACAGCCTTATAATTCCTAATACTTAACCACCTTTGTGTATAGCATGATAGAGTATTTCAATATCTATGGAGCTTATTTGCCAGAGTGCTGTTAACAATATTACATGCTCATTATTCAGGTTCTGCAATCGTTTTACTTTGTACCAATATTGCCCCAGTGTTGATATTAAGAATATGATATCTTTTGAAATGTTGATAATATTGGAACTATTACTATACATTTTGCTATTCCCTGAAGCAGGATAAATAACTTAGAAATCAGGTCTATAGAAGCTTTCAAAACATAAAGTTTGGTATAGATTTTCAATTAGTTCTATAGGAATTTCTACAGTTGTGAATTATCTCGATGTATTGTTGTGTTGATGAGAACACACTAAAATCTAAGAATTGGTATAGTTTCTCAGCAGGTGTTCTCACTCTTGTTAGGATTAGGGCTACCCCAATTATAAGCTGTAAATAAATATCAATAAGATGTTCATGGAAAAAAGGCAGGAGGAAGAGAGTAGGAAGAGAAAGAGAATGAAGAGTAAGTATGGTATTAGAGAAAGAATATTTATGACCCAGAAGGAATTGGGTGATGGTAAGTAATGAGTTCCATCGACTAGAGTAGAAGGTTAAATGGCTGGCTAAAGGTAAGGATAATGTGAATTTAGTGAGCATGTAAGTAAAGTTGAGAGTGTCTGTGGCCAAGATGACCTCAGAATTAACCTTCTGATTGGAATTAAAGTGATAGAATTACCAGACTTGATGAAACCAGAAGACTATGACAATGAGGCTATTATTTACCTTCAAAGGGATGAGGAGGAGAATTGTCCAGTACAATATGTGGCATGCAGAACCCTATCCTACTATCAAAATCACATGAAATTTCCCCTCCTATTGTGGTTTCACACAGCATTCACCACCTTGATTGTTATATCTACAAATGTCACATATTTAAAGTTTCATCTCTAGCCTTTACTTTATTTGACTCAACCTAACTACTTTGGTTTCTCATAACCTCATTCCACTGTCATTTCTATAACCCACAAATTAAACTATTGTATCATTAGTGTTATTTACCATATAACCTGAAAACCCTGTTCATTCCTCAGATGCTAACAGCTCCTAAAAATTCCGATTTCCACTTTATCAATATTCCTATTAACCTTTACTTCTGTCCTTATCTGGCTAAAAACTGCCAGTCTAAGATAATGCTGTAACCCTCCCCTTTAATCCCCCTTTTTTATGCCATGTGTCTCTCCTTTGCTTCATTGTGTTACCAATTGCATTACTGACTTGATTCAATTTGTCTCAAGATTATGTCAGGTTTCTCACACTATAAAATTACACAAGATAGACAGGCTTATAGAGGGGAAAGACTAAATCTGTCAAATAGCTAGTTTTTAAAGTTTTAATTTATGGTCAGTTGGCCCTGTCCATTTGCATAAGGAAGGATTCAGGGCATGGCCTTAGGGGAGATGGAGCAAAGACTTTCAACTCCAAGGCCCAGGACAAAAAGAAGAAGAAGAAAAGGAGAAGAAAGGGAAGGAGAAGGCAAAGGAGGGAAGGGAGGAAGGGAGGGAGGGAGGAGGGAGGGAGGGAGGGAGGGAGGGAGGGAGGAGATACCTCAGAGTCCCAAAGTTCCCTTCAAAGCATGTTCCAGCAGTGTAAATGCCTCTCCATAAGTCCTACTTTCTGTCATTCTCACTAGCTACCTACTTAGGGTCTTTGGAGAACTTTCTAGATCTGAACTGTACCAATGACCAAATCCCAGTCAACTGAGATAAGAAGTATATTTTTAAACATTGTGCTATCTTCTTCCCAAGATGAACAATTCAAACCACCGTTATTATTCTCATTCCTGCAATATACATATCTTCCCCACATTCACTAAGTTAAGAATTTACTTATGAAATCTTAGAAAAGATATAAATTGAAAAAAAATCTAAATATTGGCTACAATGACTCTTTAATCTTCTTACTTTACCTCAAATGACAATTCACTATTGTAGCCTAAGATATCTCATCCAATTGGAAATCTACATGCCATCTTACCTCCTAGACTATCAGGCAGTTTTAGTAATAATTTAAAATTTTAACAAGATAATTTTTTAAAGTTTCTGTTACAAATTGTCACATGAGTAATATTTTGCAGTATCACCTCTCTCCTGTTTTGTGTCAGATATATATATATATATATATATATATATATATATATATATATATATATATATGCAGACAGATAATAGATAGCAATAAGTAGATGTATGTAGACATGAAGGTTGCCTGTTTCCCAGCAAGGAGCTCACAGTGACTAGAAGAAGAAAAATATATTAATCCACTGGAAACCTTTCTATATCATTATAGACAGGAAGTAAAAATTTTCTTAAAAGAACATGGTGAGGAGGGATCCCTCAAGTATCAAACTGATACATCATTGAATGTACTAAAAGCTATTCCAGTAAATTTACTTTTAGTTTTTGAAAGTAAAAGAGAAATGATTTCTCCTAACATAAAAAGTTTTCTTTTTAAAAATTATTTGTCTTGATTAGGGGCATCTGTGTGTACTTGTGACTTTCCTTGTTTCAGTAAAAGGACTGACAATATCAAGGTAGTGAATGAAGGACATACTTGGTTTGTATTCTATGGTACAGTCCATCATGACTGTAGAGAAGGTGGCAGGAGCATGTTGTCCCTTGCCACGGGCATCTGTTGTCAAAAAACCAGAGTGCAGTGAGTTCTGGGGCTCAGCTTACTATCTCCCTTCTTTTCAATTTTGGTGCCCAGGGTATGGCATGTTTGAGGCCACATTCAAGGTGAGTCTTCCAAGCTCAACCAGGCCAACCTAGGGAGTCTCCCATGGATATGCTCAGAGGTTAGCTTCTGGCTGATTCTAAATTCCACTGGCAAAGTAATCAACCCACAGGCGCATTGCAGTTAGAGCTGCTGGGGTCTACTCTGCTATTTTGACAGCAGTCTCCACTTTCTCTGAAATGAATCTGCCTGTTTATACCTCACTAACACTATTACTAACATGTGCATTACAGCGTTCTAATGTGAAGCATTTAAATTCTATTAGTCATTTGGTATATACCAAGAGTTTAAAAGTTACATTCCAAAATGTCATTCCTCTGGACAAACCAGAGCGACAAAAGCGATGCTGCTATGGAACCAGAGGTTTTGGTCTTGTAAAACCAATATCTGAATCTCTGACACCTCTTGGATCTTATTTTCTTAAATTGCTTTGTCAAAATAAATGAGAAAATTGTCTTGATTTGTCTTGGTAGGTAAAATAATATCCAATTGTTAATAACATCTCATTTTCCTTGTATTAATAAATAAAGTACGGTGGGTTTGAAATGCAGATCCATTTCCTATGTTTTGCCTGTTTTTGTTGTCAGATGAGAAAGTCTCAAGACTTAAATATTATGCATTCCTAGTAATTATAGCTTTTTTTTTTTTTTTTGAGTAGTGCCAGAATCTCAGTTGCTTCCTAACTGACAGGTCAATCCAGTTGATTTCAGGCTTACTTGGATACATGAAAATGTATTTCCTGTGTGTCTCAGAGGCAGAATTACAGAAGGCATACTTATTTAATTCTATTCACAGGATTTTTTTTTCCTGACCGTTTTACCTCAGTCTCACTAAACTAGTTGAAATAAATGTGAGTTTTTCAATTACCCCCAAAACCAAATGTAGCTGTATTTGTATAGAATAAATGGGATGCCTTTTTTTGGGATAATATAGCATTTTTTTCTGTCATCTTCGTCATTCATGGTATACTTTCCAAAGTGACACTCTTAGGAGAAATTCAATGTCAATTAAAAATAGACTTTATAATTCAAATTGAAATATTCCTTTCATACAGAAATGATTTCTGTTGTTTTCTCCCTTTTCTACCTCTGCTTCCTATTCTTACTCATCTTCATGCTCTTTCCTACAATCACTTTTTGAGGTATCCCATGTGATGAATGAGTTTAGTCTAACAATTTTACCTACTATCATTTTGGCTTCAAAAGGAAAATATAAAATCATGTTACCAAGTAATTCTCTTTAATAAAGTATTTATTTATACCATCTATTTTAGTACAAAATATTTAGGTATTTTCCACTCAAATATATTGTGTTCAAATGGTAAATTTTCAAATTACTTGATATCTGTGATAGTTCAAATATATTAGGGAATTATTTATTTGGTGCCATATATAAACACACATACATAACCTATAATTTTAAATTTATAACATGAATTTCATTGGTAAACCTTGTTATAGCACATGCATTTAACATAATGCAATATTGGTATCTTTAGTTATTATTTTATAAATTTTATATGATTAGGAAATATGTTCCAGTAATCATATGTTCAAGTTATAAGTAACTCTGGGGACAAGAGTGGATATGTTCAGGAAAGAAAATTGCCCTTTCCTTTGAATATATCATTCACAAAACTAAGTTATTGAAAGTCTATGATACTGAGCTCAGAATAGTTAATGTCACAATGTGATTATGTCATGAAGAATATAAAAGGTTTTGTGTTCCTGTTTAGAAAGACTCCATTTTCTCTAGCTGGGCTTTTGTTGTCCTTCTGTTCTTTCCTGATTTAAGAGAAGAGGCATTGAAATAATCTCATTTGGGCCTTCATCCCCCAAGACTATCTTTATGTTACCCTCTTGGCAAAACTGAATTTCTGCTTATTCCACCTCATGCCCTTGAGAAAAGTGAAATCTTTCTTTAGTCTGTGGGCAGCAGACAAGCCATCTAGTCTGTCACACAGTCTATGGGAAGCCTTGTCTCTGGTTTCCTGTGCATAACAAACTCCAGGGAGCTCAGTACTTTACTAGGAATGTCACTGCCAATTTGGTATGATCAAGAGTTGACTGTCCCCTGTTGCTGGTAGAAAGCAAAGCTCATTCATGACCTCTCAAGTGCATAGGAATTTACTATTTCCTACGATAAATGTGATGTGACTGTCAATTTCCAATGATAAGAAATAACATTATGTCACTGAATGTTAGCTTCATCTTGGAATATAAAAGACTAAACTACTGTATCTACATATAAAGCCAATATATTATCTTTTCAGTCAAAATTATGCAAGTTTCTCAACCTTAGAGATGTTCATGTTATTATTTTGATTTTTGTACTTTAGATCATTTTGCTTACCCTAGCAGTAAGAATATCAACTGACTATGTTTTTCATAAAAAGAATAAATAAATATGAAAGATATGAATAATAACAGTAATAATTTCAAGCAAATTCTGCTGATGACAATTCTTAATGGTTTTAAAACTTTATCCTCTTCAATTTGTAAGTCTTGGAATACTTTAAATTCAACTGATAAAAACAGTCATTACAATTTTTAAAATCCTTTGGGTTAGGATCAAAATTTTTAAATTATAGACATATGCAATCTTGATGTTAGTTTTCTCTCTCTTGTAATATTGGTGTCTGAGTTATTCATGTTGTCACCTCATAAGAATTATTATGATTTAAACTTTTCTACTAATGGAACCTAGGGATTGCAAAGATGAATATTAAGGTGACTTGTACTTTGGGAGAATTTCTGGGTCCCCTTTACAAAGTATTTTTATCTCTCTCTGTCAAATACAAGAAAAAAAATCTTTTTGTGAAAATGTATTAATCCATGAGACAGATAGGTGCGACATGACACAGTAGCTCCCTCTGCACTATGTGCAGTTATCGGCACTGGCAGTAGTGAGTTAGCACTTCCCCACCAGAGCCCTTTCAGATTTCTTAGAGAAGGTTCTCAAAATATAGACTATATGTCCAAATATGACCACCTACTTTGCATACTAAGCATAAAAATATGTAAAACATTTACATTTCAATTTCATATATCTCTAGTAGTTAGATTAAAATGAAGTCCCATTAAATGCTAATTATATCCTTGTGTGTAACTGCATGACAACATCAGGAAACAGCTGTTTTACACACCGGAGAAGATTCTAGGCTTACATTACATTTAAAAGAGTTTCAACAGTTTTATAAAACTTTGGCATATCCCAGTATATTTTATTCCTGTGGAGAATTGTATGAGACCTAGAAGTTATATGCCTGAAAACGTCTAAACAGGGGAGATATGTCCTTATAAAGTAAAATGACCAGTAAATATTGACCTCAATTCCAGTCACACAGATAAACAATTACAGAACTGCAGATGTCTACATAAAGTCAGATGGTTGACCTCCATACCGTGATTGTAATGTGACAAGCGTTAGGACATTAGAAGAAAGGGTCATGACTGCTTCATGAAAAATAAAAAAAACCCAAAGACAGATTTTGGGGTTCAAGGTAAAGATCAGAAAAGCAAGGCAGCCGAGCCACTAGATCTTACCTCTACCAAGCTGAAATGGCACTCTTGTCTCCATGAATCCTCAGAGGCAAAAGTTCTCAGATCCTGTCTCCTCCTCTCATTACTTTCTCAGCACAGCTGTGTCATTGCTGTCTCCACCTCCCTAGTGCTGGGATTAAAGGTGTGTGATCTCAGGTGCTGAGATCACATTTGTGTGAGCTGTTTCTGTTAGGATTGAATCAATTTTGTGTAGTCAGGGAGTCCCTGAACTAACGGAGACCCATCTACTTCTTAATCCTGAGTCCTGGGATTAAAGGTGTGTACCACCACTGCCTAACTTCTATGGCTAACTAGTATGCTGCTTTGCTAGTTTGATCTCTAGTGGCTTTAATAAATCATAAACAATGTATCACCATAGTGGCAAATTAAATTTATCTCTCAGTATTATTTCCTTCATGAGTTTCTGTTCCAACTCGCTTATTGAAATGAAGGTCATCAAGAAAAGAATGACCTTCATTTTGGGAATTTTAGCAACTGGATATGGCAAATGGAGTTTCTATATTACTGAGTCAATTTATGAATTACTCCATGGACACAACCTTTCCTTTCTCCATCCAGTAGTCACTTCCAATGTGAGTTCTATGTTGTCGTTTACTTATGAACAATTAATGGTCAAGAACAAAACTCTGTGTGTAACTAACTGCTATTTTTTTCATTATAATTGCTATATATCTTTACCATTTTAATGTAGACCAAGCTGGTCTCAAACTCACAGAGACCCTCTGTCTTGCCTCCAGAGTGTCAGGATCAAAGGGACATCCCCCACACACCCTGCTTTGTTGCTCTTTTACCTGGTTTTATGAAGAACACCTTCACGTCAGCACATTCCTTATGGCACAACAGCTTGCTCCAGAAATACTCTAAGTAAAGATGTGTGCATTTGTTTTCCACTATGGTCATAAAGTTAATTAATTTTCCTTGTGGAATTAGCAATAGCTGGTATTCATGCTATTGGTTATTTTCTCATATTTTTTCTTATGGTCACTGTATCTCATGGAGTATTCATAGACTAAAGCACTTCCAACTAGGGAGCCATCTCAATGGATGAGCTGGGTTCCGTGAAAACATGAGGACCAGAGTTCATGTCCCCAGAACCTGATAAATGCTGCAAAAGTTCCGGTGGCCTGCGTGAATCCCAGTGTTTGCCAGGCAAATACAGGAAGGCCCCTACAACAATCTGACTAATAAGGCTAGCATGATCAGAGAGTTTTGTGTTCAACTGGGGGTTCTTTGTCCCAAGTGAGTAGAGAAAAATCTGACGTCAGATGTCTATCAACAGTCTCCTCATGTGCATACACACAGAGGCACACAGTTCTGCACACATAAATGAGACCACAAACATGAGAACACAAACCACACACACACACACACACACACACATTCATGTGTGTACATGCAAAATTACAACCAAAGAAAAACACTTCTATAAGATAAATATACACTGTACTGATTGTGTTATTTAACAACCATATTTTAACTGACTTACTAATTTTACAATCTCAGGTGGGCACTTTTATTTTAAAGTAATTACATGAGTGACCATCATAGTATGACAAACAATAGCAACATATCTTAATTTCTAAATTCATCAGGGAATAATTATTAACTTATAAAGCACCTCTATATAATAAAGGGACTGAAATTTTAAGTCATGTGTGTGAACAGTGATAACTAGACCACTTAAATTGCAATTCATATTATGTACACTAAGTATGGTGTTTTCAGAATAAATCATGAAATGGCAATGTACCTCATGTGAATTTCTGATATTTGACACTCATATTTTGGTCATTTTTATTAACAGTAAACAATTCATGAACACCTTTCAATTATAACTCAGAAACAATCTGTCACTATAGCCTCACAAATACCTTTTAAACAGGGACGTCAGTCTTAAGTAATTTGGTGATTCTTCAGACCCTTGTGTGAGAAATGTGAGCTTTTATTTTCCCCTCAGAAAATTGGAGAGATGAAAAAAGATGCTTACTCAAGCTTCAATCTTCCACGCATTTGGATCACCTAATATTTTTAGTACTATAAATATCCTTATAAATGTACACTCCACCATTCACAGCATAAAAAGAAAAGATAGATTTATTAGTTACCAATTAGGGAAGAGAACTGCTGGCTAGAAAATGAGTACTCTCAAGAACAGACACTTCTTCCACATGTGGGACAGTAAGAGAAAGGGTCCTGTGAGAGAGCAGGAGGTGTGGTAATTGGACACCCTCCTGTGCAGTTCCATAATCACCAGAGACAGATGCAGGGTACTTGTAGCCATCCCATAATCTTCAAAAGGAAGATCTCTCTTTCAGAGTCCAATCTAGTGCAGCACTGTAAATAAAGCCAGATTTTTATTTTAACCAGTGAAAGAAGCAGTTTTCATAGTGCTCTTGATCCAGATCAAAGTTCCTGCTTGCAATTGTTTCTCAACCTTTATCCTTGGAAGCATCTCAGTGCTTGGAAAAACAAAAGCTCTATGCATTTCCAAGTCTAAAACGACACTCAAGTATGTACATGGAGGTGACGGGAAAAGAAATGAAGAAAATATCACAGAATAATGAGAGAGGTAAAACTTACATTGGAATGTTAGCCATACTTCCTTTCCACTTTGGCTGAAAATAAATTGTCTCTTGGACTTGTACCCAATTTCACAAATGTTTAGTGGTGATTATACTCTAGTGTTTATTTTAAGCAATGCCATTTTAATCACTCAGCTTGGATAGCAATTTTCTTTCCATAGAAAACATGCCTTTAATGGCCTTGATATTCACACAGGTTTATTAAAGTTTGGCAGGTAGCATCTTATCATTTGTTAAAAAAACAAAACTTGTAAATTTTTTTTCATGTTAATTTCTTATCACACACAGTGGTTTGAGAAATATATGTCATCTGGATACGTGTTCCCAGTTGGTGCTGTTTGGGGATGCTTAGAAAGTATATACGGTTTTACTGTTAAGATATGTCACTAGAGGTGGGATCTGAGAGTGGAAGGCTTCTTACCAAATCCAGTTTGTTCTCCATGCCTTGTGTTTATGATTCAGACAAACTTTCAGTCTCCTGAGGCTTGCTGCCCGTCCTCCACTTAGATCCCTCTGCAAGTCATATGACAAAATAAGACTCTCCTGTGAATTGCCTTGGTCACTGTATTTTATCTCAACAACAATAAAGTAACTAATATACCCTTTACCATATAGAAAGTCAAGGAGCAACACACAAGGCTGTCCCCATCAAGTCATTTCAAGTCACCATTCATTTCTTGAATTGTGGTTAATTTCCTTAGCCTTGTTACTTTAAATCCCATACAGTTACTCAAAATGACATGAAGGTTAACTATTAAGTATTGTTCTCATAAGTATATTTTAAGGATTATATCCATGAGCATATATATAGTTTTAAGACAGAAACCTTATTATTTTGAAGAAATATTAATGTAAGATTTTTGTTACACTCTGTGAAGAATGGCTTAACTTGTTTTCCAAATTTTCCTTAATTTTTTCCTAATTTTAAATTAGTTGGAGGGGTCCCTGTTTTAGAAACTCACTGGAAGATTTATCATTGAATGACCCATAGTAATGTGAGAAACTGCAAACCGAGGAAGCTGGCCCAATAATTGAAATTGTTTTCAATATGAGTACGTCCTGAAACTTGCCCTGGCCTCTGGATGATATCCTCATTTGCACCACAACCCTCCAAAACTGTAAGAAACAATTGCTAGTAATTGGAAAAACAAAAACAAAAACTAAACAAAACCATAAAACATCATGCCAGCAGCCTGGCAGCTGAGCCAAAAATTTGCGACCAGTGAGTGCTGCAAGCCTGCTTGCAAGAGCTTCAAAACACATGACAGGGGAAGCTGCTGGGCATCACTAGCTACTAAACATTCCTGTGGTTCATTTGAAGGCAAATCTGTGGTAGTCAGCAGAAGATCCTTGTGACCACATCTGAAGCTTGGAATTTTTGAGTTCCTGCGTACAGTGAGACACTGGGAGCCATGGCGATGCAGATGTATGGGAGATGGTGGCGGCCTCTTTTCCATCTAGTGTTTTGCAGCACCTCGACTCACAGTTGCATTTAAAGGAAAATGGACAAAGAAAACCAAAATAAACCCACAGTCTTATGATATTTATGCTAAGCCATTGAAGCTACAGTATTGCTTAGGAGTAAATTAAATACAGAATAAAAACAGGATCACAACATAAATAAAACATACCCAAGGGAAACCTCTCGGGTTAATGAGATTCTGGCTAAATTTGACTTGCCCAAGTGCAAACTGCATAATGACACCAGGCACTAGAGTGAGCTTCAGCTTGTGCCTTTCCGGTTTCAATGACCATGCTAAATTCAATTGCAACTCTCTCACAGCTCATTATTTTATCTACCTAGTTTATTTTGACTGCAGAATATACCCATTAATACGTTTTCTTTCTTTTGTGGTTGCTGTTTAATTTTTCTGTTAAAAACTGAACTTTAAGTATCATTTGGGAAATAATTTGAAAGGCTTTATTGTATCCACAGGTCATAGTAGGTACTCAACATATACCAATTACAAAAATAATTAATTCTTTCTTTAGGTTTGATATACACTGTGGCATTCTGTAGTTTTTATAAACTAATATAAATTTATTCCATTTTTTTTTCTGGTGCCAAAAGACTCTTTTCAACTTTAAGTAGAAATTTCTTAATTTTTACTATATTCTACACAAAATGCTTGAAAATGTTTTCTTTTTGTAGCATTTTTTATTTAAATCTGTAGGACATGTTATTATATACAATAAATTTCATTACATTTAATGTCAAATAACCTTTTTTCATTTTTCTGTTTTCCTCTGTCTCCTGATTTATACACTTTTCTTACTGGGTCTCTCCTATCCTCCATTTTACACACCTCCAAGTGCCCATGTTCACAGTAAAAAAATGTATCTGTTTTAGGTAACATTCTATTGTTGTGGAGACACCATGACAAAGCAAGTCTTACAAAAGAAATCATTTAATTGGGGGCTAGCTTACAGTTTCAGAGGTTTGTTCCGTTTTCATGGTGAGTAGCATGACAACACACAGGCAGACATGGTACTGGAGAAATAGAGTTCTACATCTGGACCAGCAGGAAGCAGGAAGAGAGAGACAATGGGCAGCTTGGTCTTTGTAAGACCTGGAAAATCACAGCCAGTGACAGACTTCCCCCAATAAGGCCACACCTCTTAATCCTTTGAAATAGTGCATTTTCTAAGCATTTATGTATATGAACCTATGGGGGCCATTCTTATTCAAACCACCATAACTTCCTTTCTTGTTTATTTCCTATTCATAGGAAAAGTGAGAAAACATTAGAAATGCATTTTGTATATTGCTTTCCTCACTTGACAGTAATGGAGACATGGGTGGTAGAATAAGTTTACTGTTTTAAAAGCTACATAATGTAATACATTAGACATTACCATGAATGTTTCAGCAATTTTTTAATTGGGTTTCTTTACATTTGGTTCATGCTTCTTTGTATATGATAAGGAAGCTTGTTTACAGTATACACCTTTAAAAAAATAAAAGCTCTAATATTTTATACACATTGATCAACCATTATTCCTTATAACCCTATAAACTATTAATCAGTTTCTATCAAGTGGAAGTATATATATTAAGGATTTTAAAATTAGTTAGTTTTCTATATTTCTTGATACAGAGGTAGTCTTCATAAAATTCTAGAAAATACTGTGATTCGACCTAACTGGAATGTCAATCAAATATGTATATTTGTTTCAGAATAAAATATATATATATATATTCACTGTTTTAGTGTTTTATACATGTAAATAATTAAATAATTTGAAACAGCACTCTATTACTCTGATTTTTATGTTATTTATGTATTTGATAACAATTTATATACTTATATATATTCTTTAGTGGCTTTACAAAGAATTTTTATTATCATTTATTGCTTGATTTATATCATATTTCTTTACATTCCTTTATCAATTTTCTCACATTTTTTGTAAAAGAAAAAACAGGGAAAAATCTGATATTTAAATAATGTTATATTCCCAAAATAAACCTGGGAAGACATCGGCATTTTATACTTTAAAATTTTGTACTTTTATCTAAGGTGATGTTTCTTTCAGACTTTTTTGTTAACATCTTTAACACATTTGAAGTCAGGCTGGATTACAGTGACTGGAAGTCTGCCTGACATCCTCTGTATTGAGATGTTCATCTTTTTATCTCTATTTTAGAATGTTTCATTTGTCTGTGTAGTAAAGTTTTTAGCTGGCTCTGAACATACCTATCACCAGTTTGTCTTGGAGCATCAACTCTTGCCGGTCAGTTGCATCCATCTCCTGCCTTATGGTTGGATGAAATTCAGATGTGGTTTCAGAGGACCCTTTGGGCACCTTAGATGAAGATGGATAACACTGTCCATTTTCCATAGCATTCTAATATTGCCTGACAAATAACAAGAGGCTTCCTTTTCTTTTTCCCTCAATATCCAATTTCTTTGATATGCTATCACCAAGGATAGGTAGTTTTCATCTTTTGTTTCTTGAGAACCAGGAATACCCAAGTTTTCACAGTGACAAGCAGGAGCATTCTGTGAAATGTGAGCACAAAAAGTCATCTTCAAATGTCAGCTCTTGCTCTCAAATTAAATTTTCTATACTTGCTCTCTTTCTCTTCTTTAGATACATCTTTAAAAATGAATAAGAATCGTAATGGTGGGCCTACATATTTACACCAGCTGTACTTCCTTAGCCTAAGAGACAGAAATGCTTATACTTTGCAGGTGAAAGGGAGGGAGGGAATGAAGGAAAAAGGAAGGAGTGCATTTACACTATCATATTGATAAGATTCTATAGGATAATCCATACATTTATTTCATTTTTGCTTAAATTCTTGAATACTATAATACATTGGTATGAATACAGTATTAATGAAGTTTCTGCATGTGAATTATTATCTTATTTTATTTTACTTCCTATTCATTAATTAATTTTGTTCTTTGAAATTCCATGCTTTTCTTTTCTACCATAAAAATAATACATAAAAACTTAAAACTAATCTCCTGGCCATGACACAGACAATACAATCATGATCTCATATAAACTGCAGTGCTTTACAAAGGGCATGCATAAAACTGGGCCTATCCACAGTCAATCTCAGATTTGGGAGGCATTTATGAAACTGTACTGTTTCCTGATAAAGTGGTGGCTGCTGATGGATTATGCAAGATAAGTAGATACTTTCTTCCTTCCTTTCTCTTTTTTTTTTGGTTTTCCGAGACAGGGTTTCTCTGTGTAGCTTTGGAGGCTATCCTGGCACTTGCTCTGTAGCCCAGGCTGGCCTTGAACTCACAGAGATCCGCCTGGCTCTACCTCCTGAGTGCTGGGATTAAAGGCGTGAGCCATCAACGCCAGGCGAGTAGATACATATCTACTAATGGGCCCTATGGGCTCCAATAGAGAGCTTCAAACATGTGGTCCCACAAATGGTCTTGGTTAAACACAGCAAGTCACAAAGCAAAACAAAAGGACATAAACTGAGGAAAAGGACTAATGAGGCGTGGGAGTTTAAAGAGATTGTAGGGAGATGCAGAGAGGATCAGAAGTAACAAAAATTACAAAGCACCACATACTTATATGCATATATATGCCATTTTCAAGAACAAATTTAATAAAACAAAGAGAAAATATCCATGTACAGATGACTAAGAAAAATAAACATCATAATATTACATACTATATAAAATATCAAAGCTGATTTTTGCCTACAATCTTATAAAATTTGTTTCTTTTCTCAAATACCTAGTAATTTATATAGAGAAGAACTGTGTTCTTTTTATTCTACTATATTTTACTTTTAATAAACTGTTTCACTTTAAAAAGAATATGCTGAAAAAGAAAAGGCAGTGTTTGTTTTGCCCTCCAGGATGTGTGCATATTTCTGTGAAGGGAAAAACATATTCAATAATGGAAAATAGTAATTGCTCATCATACAGACTACAGCAACATGGGCTGGTTATGGAAAACACTGTTCTTGCAATTTTGTTTTAATATACATTCTGCTAGTAATGTTTCTAAATTTACCAATTAGATTCATGGTAAGCCAGAAAGCCTATTGAATCAAGATACTTGAGGCATTTCATATTCCTAACAATTTGCTAGGGTTTAACATCTCTATGTTGGAAAACATCTGTGAAATAGCACATTGCATCTTTCCTGTTGTTTTGAACCAAACCTTTTGTGCTGAGTAATTCCATACATCCCTGCTATCTCTTCCTATTGTTTTCGTTCTCCATTTGATTCAGAGATTCTGGGGTTTAGACAACTGTGTCCCAGAGTCTGATTATTCCCAGGATGCATCTGAGTTTGCCCTGAATTCTTCCTCTGCTTGATCTAGCTGCATTTGCACCATGACATGCAGGCATGATTTCCTATCACCCTTGGCACAATAGTTGTTCATTGTTGAGCATCTATTTGACTCTCCTGTTTATCTTCCCGTTGCCTCTTTCATTTCTGACACATATTTATTTTACTGTGATGAAATCTAGGAAAAGTAACCTTTTACATATATTTTTTATTTTCCTCAAGGACACAGATCTTTGAGAGCCCTGCTAGGGTGCTTTTTGTAACAGATGAAGAACATCTTTAGAAGATACACAAGTTATCTGGAAATTCATTGCCCTTTAGAAAAACATAGACATCATTGGGAGAGGGCTGAAACTTGAGAGTCTCACTTAGACATTACATAGATTTGAGTAAAAGAAATGCAGGGGGAAACTTGAAAACTATGTTTAAGCTCACCCATGTGAAGGAAAACTGACGGGCTGACTTGGTATTTTTTTCTCCTTACTTAGTAACTATCATACATCCACACATTCAAAGGGGAGGAGTTACAGTTTGGCTTCTGAGAGGTTAGCTAGAAAAAAAAAAAGCAAAGAGAGGAGTATGTTAGACACACACACAAATTAAGGAGTGAAAATTGCCAGAAAGATGTGGAAAGATAGAGCGATACATGGCAGTAGAGAGCTTGCCTGGGATCCGCCAGTGCCTTGGTGCCAACACTAACACCAAGAAAAACAAGAGGAGAGAAGCAAAGAAGAGAGGACTGGACAGTGAGAAAGGGAAGGGGAGAAGATAACAGTGAAAAGGGAGGATTAGGCTGGGAGGGAACTCAAGGAAATGAAAGGAAACAGAATGGGAAAGGAGAAGGGAAAAGAGAAGACTCATACAAAATTAAATAGAGTCATGGTCAGGGACTTGAAAATTTGGTTTTAATATTTACCTTGTCAAGGGTGTGAATAACTTTTTAAAAATAGTATTGGTTTAAGATAGGTGAAATAATAAGGCCCTAACTCACATTTCAACTAGAGAATGACCCATATCAAGCTAGAAAAAGAATCTGATGAAACCCTATTGTCAAACTATTTCTACAATGCCTATAACTATCCTGCTCATTACTAAGGATAACCTCATTTATAAAACTTACACCGGGCATTGGTGGCACACACCTTTAGAAGGCAGAGGCATATGGATCTCTGTGAGTTCGAGGCCAGCCTGGTCTCCAGAATGAGTGCCAGGATAGGCTCCAAAGATACATAGAGAAACCCTGTCTCGAAAAACAAAAACAAAAACTTGCATTCCTTAGACTTTCCTTCAGAATAATCCTAGTACTAATGATTATAACTCAGATGAAACATTCTGCCATGTTGTGTGCTGCTGTTCTTATTATAAACTGAATTGCTCGCCATACTTCTTATATAGCTACTGCCTATTGTTTCATTGGTGATCCCAGAGTTATCAGAATATTGCCTTTAGTAATCCTAAACGAATTCGTTTTTAAATGCAATTTTATTTCATAGAAATATTGGTTGGTATCAGAGCAGTAAAAATCTGGCATTTATATCACCCAAATTGAATTACTCAACATAGCTCATTTTTTCCAATGCTTAGTATCATTTTCTTACTAAGTTTTAAAGAGTACTACACCTTTCAACTCTGGTTAGAGAAATTTCTTTTTTCAGTAGATGACAATTAATACAGAGTTTCACAGCGGATCCACAGGCAACAAATAAGAGACTGCTGCAGAGCTCAGCTTTGAATTAGTTCAACTATATCATTCCCCTCCCCACAAGGTCCACAGATCATTGTGGAAAGAGAAGGAAAAAAGATTATATGGGGCAAAACTAGTGGATATCTGCAACAAAATGTTACTTGGAAATGGCAGCGCCTTTGCACACACAAAGACACAGCAGCTGTGACTGTATGTGCAGCCCTGTACAGAAGTTAAGTCAGGCAAACTCCCTGACTGGATATGTGGAAGGGTCATGAAGTCCATCCTAGTTGAGCAGCTATTCCACATGGAAAGCTGCTCTGGCAGATTTTCTTCAGTGATTGTGGACCCTGCTAGTCTAGTCATGTTCCATCACATAAATTGTTTTATACCATACAAATACCTAGAGCACTAAGTGGTCTCAGTTGGTTTGGTAAAAAGTATCAAGAGTTTGGAGGTACGGAAGCTAGACAGATAGCTCAGCAGTTAACAGTTCTTGCTTTTCCAGAGGACACAAGTTTGGTTCCCAAGACCCATTTCACATGCCTTCCAACTGATGTGAGTTCTATCATGTAGTTACAGATGTCTGTAATTCCAGCTCCAGGGTATCTGACACATTTGGCCTCTGAGGGTACCTATGCTCCTCTGCACACACCCACAAGAAGACACAAACATAATTTTAAAAGCTGGAATCTCTTAAAATCTGATTTTAAAAAGAAATTTGAAGGGTAAAAATGTTAAGGAATATGGGGGACGATACAGAAAACATGGAAAGGGCAATGGATTTGATCAAAACGTACTATATGCAAGGAATTCCCAAAGAAAGTCCATTCCACATAGAGGGATACTCCCTGAGCCAAGACACACAGGGGTGGGCCTAGGCCCTATCCCAAAGAATATGACAGAACCAAACCTATGGTGTTAACTCTCATTCAAACAATCACGAGCCACAACTATGTTTTTGATTATGAAAATAAAATCAGCCGGGCATTGGTGGCACATTGGTGGCCTTTAATCCCAGCACTCAGAAGGCAGAGGCAGGTTGATCTCTGTGAGTTTGAGACCAGCCTGGTCTACAAGAGCTAGTTCCAGGACAGCCTCCAAAGCCACAGAGAAATCCTTTCTTGAAAAACCAATGGAAGGCCTCCCCATCCCTGGGGAGCAGAAAGGGTATAGGATAGGTAGGGTTTTAGATGGGGCAGGGGAGGAGGGGAGGGAGAGCAACTGGGATTGAAAACAATCTTGTTTCTAATTCAAATTTTAAAAATGGGAAAAGGGAAATTCCAAAAGAATAAAAGAAAGTTTAAAAAGAGACAGTTCAACAGTGAAGGCAGTGTGAAGAGCAAAGTTGTATAAAATTTAATGTTATCGTTGCATAACATGAGCATTAATTAAATGAGTAAAGAAAATAACTATCCCCAAATTGGCCTGTGGACTGTCTTTCATACCAAGTCACATATAAGTCAAAAGTCAAAAGAAAACATGTGAAGCCTAAACAATGAAAACTCTCCAAGTGTTTTCTTGCTTTTCAGACATTAAATAAAGTTTAGTGTTTATGAAAAATAATCAGGACTGAAAATTTAGTCTGTCACTCCAGCCTGGAATCCCAAACATGTTGATACTCTTTCAACTTTCATTCTTGTCTGCAAATAGAGAAATTCAGTTTACCTACAAAGCAGCATTCTGATCAGACAAGCAGATGCGTCAGTCATTGGCGAGGCAGGATCAAGGAGAAGAAAGTACGAGACTGATTTGATGAAGTATCCAAATAGAATAATATTCATAACCACAGCCTGCTCATGTTTGTCAAAAGAGCTCCATGCTTCTTTCCTTCTGTCCCCTACACTGGGAACTGTATTAAGCAATTTACTGAGATAATCCATTTCTGGGCTGTTGCTCCTTAAGTGTCAAGATTAAGTTGGGGAAAAGAGATCAGAGAAATCACAAATAAGGTTGAAGTTTTGTGTATAGCTTTTTATTCTGCTTTGTTTCATGCATATGCAACATGAAGAGACTGCTTACTAGGAATCTTGAAGGGAATTAAAGCTTCCAAGGTAGTAAACATTAAAATGAAGGCTTTTAAAAATGCAGTAGCAAGATCACTGATTTGTGCGTCCCATTTTATGAAAGCTAAGTCAATGTTGATACCTAAGAAAATTTCTAATGAAAAAAAATGTTTCATTTTTTTTAAAAAAATAGAATGGTAGGCTACAAAACCTTTCAGGAACAGTTCTTCTGTAGTGTAGTATCTAAACAGATTCGAAAGCAGGCACACACTGTTGTGAAGAGGTGCTCATAGTGACAGGACTCTGCTACAATGAGAGATAGAAATGAATGTGTGAAAAGCAAAAGGGAAAAACTCATACATTCAATCTCACTTCAATGTCCTTTCTAGTTCAGTAATCCGTAGGGAAATAATATTTAAGAGTAATTTTATCTTAGCATCTTTGAGAAAATTTTCTGTACTTAGGTTTTCTTACTCAAAAGCTTGGTTTCACAATTCTGAATTAGTAATTGAAATGTTAAGGTAAGTTTTATCTCAGGAATAGATACAGTCTTTTGTTGATTTGAAGAGGAAAGCCCTTCCTTCAGTCACATAACTTTCTTGTGAGGTAGACATACTTACTGGTCTTCAGAAATGCCTTGCTGTAATACCCCACTCAAACAGGCTTAATTGGGACATTAATCTAAGCATGTTTGTTATTTCTGAGCTCATTACTGCCTAAGGGAATCCTTGTGTGCAAAGAAAATGATACATCTTTGGTAACTATAGATGAGTCTGTTGAACTTTGATAAGGAAGCAGCTGCTCTTAAATGTTTTGATGTACTTGGGTCATGAAAAGAAAAGTATAAGATTCATTTTAATTTGCTAGGAAAAGAGGCACTGTTAGAAAACCCTGCTTATTTTCATTCTGCAAATATCAACATTCAATGAATGTGTATCACAGCAAATATTATGTAATTATTTTTTAAAAAGATATTGAAGGAACAATCTTTTTATAATTGTTTCCAAATGTGTCAGGAACTCTATTGAATACATTAAAGATTTTTTTCTACTAAAATGATCCGAAGTGCCAGGCAGTGGTGGTGGTGGTGGTGGTGGTGGTGGTGGTGGTGGTGGTGGTGGTCGTGGTGCACTCCTTTAATCCCAGCACTCAGGAGGCAGAGAAAGGAGGATCTCCATGAGTTTGAGGCCAGTCTAATCTACAAAGTGAGTTCCGGAACAGGTTCCAAAGATACAGAGAGAAACCTTGAAAAACCAAAATAATAAATAAATAAATGATCCCAAGGAAAAAAGCATGGATCAAATAAATATTTTTTTTGAATTTGGAAACATTCTTTAATATACCAGCTGCACTACTAATCTTAAAAAAACTACAAAGTTACACTTACCTGGCAGGGGAGATACTATGATTTTGAAGTTGGTTTTCCCTGGGCAAGGTTAATCCATTGCACTCTGGATGTACTGATCCCTTCAATTTCCATAAATTCAGGAAACTTGACAGAATAATTTATGATGGGTTGTGTTCACACTTTCCTCATTAGAAAAACAGAAAAAAAGAAAGAAAAATCCAAAGTTAATTTTGCACCTATTTCAATTATATATAATTTTAATTAAAAAGGAAGATGTCCCTTGGTGATTTTATTTATTTATTTATTTTTTATTTATATTTTGGTTTTTTGAGACAGGGTTTCTCTTTGGCTTTGGAGGCTGTCCTGGAACTAGCTCTTATAGACCAGGCTGGTCTCAAACTCACAGAGATCCACCTGCCTCTGCCTTCTGAGTGCTGGGATTAAAGGCCACCAATGTGCCACCAATGCCCGGCTGATTTTATTTTCATAATCAAAAACGTAGTTGTGGCTCGTGATTGTTTGAATGAGAGTTAACACCATAGGTTTGGTTCCCAGAAGAAGGGAACCAGAAGGTTTTGGGAAGGACTGGGATTTATTCTTCTTAAGGAAGGTTATTCTCCAGGGGCAGGCTTTGAGGTTTCAAAAGACTTAGGCCATTCCCAGTGTTCTCTCTGTCTCTGCCTAGTGCTTGAGGATTAAGATGTGAGCTCTCAGCTGTCCCTGCCACATTGCCTTTGCTCTGTCATCATGAACACCAACCCTCTGAAACCATAATCCCAATTAAGGGGTTACTTTACAAGTTGCACTGTTCAGGATATTTTTTTTCACAGCAATAGAAAAGTAACTAATATGTGGACAAACAAGGTCCTATTGAAGGAAATGGACATAACTATCAGCAGTTGGAGAATGTTCGCTGCTAAACATAACTCTTATGATCTGACCTAATTATTTTCTTTTTGTGTAATGACTTACTCACATTTCTGTGTAACCAATGCTGCATTGTGTTTTTAGTAATTGGAAACTCCTTCCTTCATATATGGGGGTTGCAATTGAATCGGGAAAGCCTCAAGATGAAATAGGATGAAGAAGCAATCAAAAAGATGTAAAACGGGGCCAATTGGGGACAGCTATTATTTACATAAATTGTTGTTTTTAAATGAAGATTGAAAAATGACACTTCTATGCAGCTTGTTTTCCAGCTCATTGGTGGACACCTTAGTTATTTATTTCATATGTTTGCAGTGCTTCAACTATGTGTTATTAGTTGCAAATTTCATAGGAGTAGTATTTACCACACAGCTTATCTGAAAATTAAACCAAAACATTATTCTAAAGCTTTAATACAAAGCTATCCGTTTTCCATAAATTATACTTATATTGGTGCAATGAAAAGGACAGAGGGACTGTCATATCCTCACCTTAGACATTTGTATCCCATAAATATGTTGTCATTATCAGCCAATGAACAGAGTAGAATTATTTTAATAAGCAGTTTTCTTATCTTTGTGATCTTAAGCAAGTTATTTGTCTGTTTTCACTTTTCTCTGTTATTGAAAGTGACTAAATGATACCTAACAGTTCATGAATAACAAGAGTTCAGGCTAGAGTAATTCCCATCCCTCAATTATACATGAGAAAATTTTATTCATGTAACAAAAGAATCATTCACATTTAGAAATAATATGAGTACATAAGGAACTGATATTCAGTCTCCTTTCCTCTTATAGCAATTGAAATAATCAAAAGAGGTATCCAATCACAAGTGTCGCAGAATATTCATCAAACAACATAGGTTGTTGAGAAAGCATGAGTTCCATTTGGTGGATAAAATCATTTGCAAGCTTGTCAACTCTATCAACACATGATAATCAGTAGACAATTAATTTCTCCATGTTCTTATAATTCTCAATCAATAACATCTAATTGCTCTATGTTCCAATGAGTGATTCTCCAGTTAATGACTCAAATGAAACTTCAGAAAATATAGAAGAGGAAATTATTATATCAGAAACAACTTTATAATCATAAGAGTTTTATTTATAGATCAAACTTTTGTTTCACTGAATTGAAGTTAATTAGGCACTGTATATTCAACATCAGTCAATGAATCTCTTTAAACATAAGGGTTTTTTTTTCTCTGAAATAGGAAAAGACCATTAATGATGAATTACTACTCTCACTCATTACTGTGAGAATTGAAATAGCAAAATGCAATGATAGAATCCAGAGCCTAGTCAGCTAAGATTACATACTTTGTTCCGAGGGAGTCTAAAAATATAGGTCTTATACATCCAAAGAGCACACAGATAACCGCTGAGTAACTCAAACATAAACAGGAAAGAAATTTGATAGCAAACCTTGGTGGAGGTCCAGATCAAGGCTAATTACTGCCACTCCATGTTAAACAAGAATAAGTTAATAAGGTGGGAGGACAAAGGGAAAGAAAGGCAGGGCCTGAGGAGCCTTCCTGCTCTAAAATCTGAAACCTTGACCCGCCTTCAAACTGTGTTTCTTCCCATGAAACTGCCTAGGCTGATATATGGGTTAGCAATTTGGTGGAGGAAGAGGCCAAACAGAGCTGTGCCTTGGTCATGTCACCTGTGTTGAAGATGATCATTTTGGAGGAAGTCACAATCTCCCTGATTGTGAAAATATGCCAGACAGTCTGTGGATATAGCATCCAGTTACTTTCTACTCTTCATTGAAGGACAGAAATAATAGGATCTGCTATTCGGTGTCAGAGACATGATCCTGCCTTTACTGAAAATTCTGTATACAATATCTCTTTCAAAGTTAGTACCATAATAAAGTTAAGAATGATTGAACAAACAGGTTTTTATTATGAAACTATTTGCATCCATAATAACTTCTCTTTTGACAGATTAACTCAGCAAAGTAATGTCAATGCATTGTAGATGCTCAGTAAATATCTTCTGCCCAGAAACATTGTGAAAATTACTCTAACTCATTCCCTGGCTTATTAAACACCTGCAGGAAGAAGCCAACCTTCTAACGATTAGTGGCCTTTAGATTTAAAAAGTATATTACAAAACTTAGATTGTGCCGGGCATTGGTGGCGCACGCCTTTAATCCCAGCACTTGGGAGGCAGAGGCAGGTGGAGCTCTGTGAGTTTGAGGGCGGCCTAGTCTCCAGAGCCAGTGGCAGGATAGGCTCCAAAGCTACACAGAAAAACCCTGTCTCTCAAAAAACCAAAAAAAAAAAAAAAAGAAAGAAAAAAGAAAAGAAAAAAGAAAAGAAAACTTAGATTGTAATCCATTTAGTTTTTGATACATTTTTGTTAAAAATATTAGCTCAAATGGATAACTTATACCCAAGTATTTAATGTTCAGAGTGGATAACAAAGAAGTATGCTGATACACACACACAC
Source organism: Cricetulus griseus (assembly GCF_003668045.3). Classification (NCBI taxonomy): domain Eukaryota; kingdom Metazoa; phylum Chordata; class Mammalia; order Rodentia; family Cricetidae; genus Cricetulus; species Cricetulus griseus. Next base: position 20,478,528 of record NC_048597.1, read on the forward strand.
ACACACACACACACACACACACACACACACACACATATATATATTATATATATATATATATATATATATATATATATCATAAACTCCTTTTGCATGGAGAAAAGTCTATACTACCTGAATATACCAGTACCATATACATTTCCCAGGTAAGTGCCTAATCAATTTACTACAAGTTAGTCAGATAAAGGTTACATATTATCTTGTACAATTAAAATGCCAATAGAGATTCCTTTGCTCAAATACATACATGGTTGACTACCATAAGGAAAAGAACAGCATCAATTTAGTATATTGGCTGACACCAACATTTTATGTTTTCTTATGGATAAATGCTACCTATATCTACTACTTAAGTGCTCATGTGTTTGAAGAGTCTGCAGTGAAACTGCTTGTAAAAACTCTGTTGCTTGAATTCTTCTTATTTACATTTTGATATATATATATAGATAGATAGATAGATAGATAGATAGATAGATAGTCACATATTATCCATACATATAAACATATATAGTCATATATATGATATCATATATATGTGATATATATCATCATGCACACATATCTATGACAGACATATATATGTCTAAGATTACAGACTTATTACAGAAGGAGATATTTTTCTTGACTATGGAGTTGATTTATGACACATTCCTTTGACCTCAACTTTCTATGATAATTATAGGGTTCTGACCCTTGAATGAGGCACATTTGTCCCTTCATCTTAACACGGACTAACAAAGTGTCTAAGAAAAAAGTCAAATTGCTGGAAAATGGAAATTAAAGAGACCTTATAGACATGTACAATTTTTCCTATTAAGACCAACTTTTGTGAGCCCAAGTATGTCCAAAACTATTTGATTATGAGGTAGTTTCCAAGGAGATTTTTATGTGGATAAATGAAATTAAATAGGAAGAAAACTCTCAAAGTATACTCTACACAAAAATGAAGAATACAAGCAAAGAGTGCTTTTAAATCTACATAAGACCTTGCAAATAAGCTGTCCTGCCTCAGTTCTTGCTGTTATCGAGGTCATTCATATTTCTTTTCTTTCTATAGATTTAAGAGTTTATAAAAAAGAAAGCAGAAATCCTTCTGAAGAATCCATCAGGGAATTTCTAGCTAATGTTTTAAGATGTATCAGCCCATCTTTTGCTAAGACAAAATGTTTAATGGAAAACCACGCAGCAAACCTAGAAAGTGGGGCTTTCAATATTATTGGCAATTAACGGCAGGCATCAGTTATAGACGTGGCAAACCAATCTTGGCTCTGGCAGAGGGTGGTGTCCAAGCCCAGAGGGAAGAAAGCTGCAGCATGGCATCCACGTTTCTGCTTCCCTTTTATGTTCTACATATGGCAATCAAGAGTCTCATTAAAGTAAAGAAGTCTGCTTGTCTGCTGCTCATTATGCTGTGGGATCATTACTAGTTGCTTTTTCAGTAAGAATAGTTTCCTTTCGGTTAAGAATTAGAGACTTGTCCAAGGAAACTCTTACCTAAAGAGAGGATTCATGATTGTGGTATCCCCAGGCAAAACTTAACCTGGACACTCAAAAAACACTAGGTTCTTCCTAAGAAGGGGAAAGAAATGACTGATAAGTAGACACAGAGATGATCGTGAAAACGTTAGGAAGCCCGAGAAAACTATTAGCGGAATCAGCTCTATGCAAATGTGCATCAGCATTTGCAGACTTCCTTTTCCTGCTTCATGTACTAAGAGCCCCAGGTGGTGCTTTAAGAAGTGCACAGTTTGTTTTGAAATTCTTTAACAATTTGTGTCTTTTGCTCATTCTCCAGCTGTATCATAAAAAATGGCAAAAAGAAACACTGATGGAAACTTTTCATTGAGGGAAAACAAAAGTCCCTTTATGTATAAGGTTGGTGACAGACAAATGGAACAGAAACATATTTAGTGATCTAGAAAACCATAAGATCTCTAACTGAGGTATTTGCTCTAAAAAGGTGTTCTATATTTTTCAAGACAATATGAGTAAGGAGAAAGACAGGATAGAACAAGAAACACGGGATAAGCAGGAGAAGACTTAGATAAAGCAAATACATGGCTGTGTCACCTACTTGGGAGGAGGGGCAGATGTTTATATCACTCAGGTTCTCCTGAGCAGCATATCTCATGCTGAAAATGGATATTAAAATGACACTTCTCAACTTGACTTAGATCTAGGTATTTCAGCACGGTCTGTCTTTACAATAGAGGGTCTGAGAAGCCAGGACCTGGCCAGTCCACAAAGTTGAATGCCTCAAAAATGCCAGTGTACTGGTGAAGGCTTGGAGGTTCCTGAGGAGCCTCTTTTCTTGAGTCAGTGTTGGAGGGCTTCAGAGACTGGGTTTTGATGTCATGGTAGCATCGTAAGTGGGGCAGATGAGCTGAAACATGGGCATGGACGGGGCAGATGAACTTGCCAGCATGACTGGTAGCAAAATGAGTGCATCAGGTAAAATGTAAGGCTTTATTCTCTCAGATTTCCTTTTATCTGGACTATCACCAGAAGGTGCCACCAACATTTAGAAAGGACCTTCCTTCTGAATATAACCTGATCAAGAAATTCACTTGGGCCTGTGAACCATCTTAGTGAGCAAAGGTACTTGCTGCCAACCATGACTACTTGAGTTTTATTTGATGCCCTGAGCCTACATGGTGGGAGGAGAAAATGAACTCAAGTAAGTTGTTTTCTGCCCCTCATATATATGTGTGTCATCACACACACACACACACACACACACACACACACACACACAATAGAAAACCACTCAAGTCATGGCCAGCAACTCATCTTCTAGTTGAATCCAGATCTATTTCAGTTGACCTCCAAATTTAACAATCATTTTTCCCTTTTAACTGCTAATAGTTGTTCAGAAAATTGGATATATGACATTGTTCAAGTGAGCACATAAGACATTGTGCTCAATACCAAATAAAAGCATGGATCCCCTTGTGCAAAATGCATAGAAAGTAGTGTTAAAGATACTGTTATTTTGGTGTAACATAGCCTTATATGGCTTACATATAAAACATTTATAAAATATAAAATTTTGTAATTGTATATAACACAATAATAGTTTGTATTGTGATGCAGTAGTTATTCAGCTATTAGATAGAAAATATTTGGTAGCAATTGTAAATTACTACATATTCATTTTCAAGGTGTTCTCAGTCTCTAATTGTTTTGAAGCTGATAGAAATTATTTTGAGCTATATATTGGCATTGATTTCTTATGAATTATATTTCAGTTTTTTTCACACGATGTATTTTAATGTTTTTCCTTTATCCAACTCCTCCCAGATGCTGCCCAACACCCTACCCACTGAACTGCATGTTTTTCCCTATTCTTTAAATAAAACACAAAAGCAAAAATCAAATGTACAAACAAGAACCAATAATAAATAAGAGAAGAACAACACAGTGCCAAATCAAAGAAAAGGTACACACACACACACACACACACACACACACACACACACACACACACAAATACGGAGTTTATTTTGTACTGACCAACTACTTCTGGGAATGAAGCCAGCACAGGAGCAAGCTGATTTTTCCTTGGTCAGTGTGTGTCAATTGCAAACAGCTTCTTGGTCAGGGTGGGACTCCATGTCCACTTTCAAATCTCACTACTGGTACACAGTTTAGCTTGAATTTGGTTAAGCCTCCTGCTGCTGCCATAGCAGTCTTGGTGCATGGATACTCTTGTGTCTGAAAGACACTCATCTCAATATTAGTCCAGTTTTATTATAAGTGGAAATGGTATTTTTAGGTTAGTTTGCTATCTTTTAACTTGCAGGATATCATATAGGAAATTATAATTAGCTTTATGATTTAAAGCAATTCAAAATACTATTTATATATTACATATCTGCCTCTATCGTCTATCTATTTATATATCCATCTCTCATAATTCACCTATATAGTATTATGTCTATATCTGTCTATCATATATCTATCCTTATATGTTGATTTTAGAAGTAACACTAGGATCTCTCACCTCAAAAGTTATGAACTATACTCAAAGCCTCTTCTTCACTTTTAACATCAAGGAACAATAATGACAAATTTGTTTTCTTCTTTATCATTTAGTTTATACAAAAATAAGACTTTGGCATCAATACACAGATCTTTAAAGATCAAATTTCTTCCTAATCTGTAACTAATGATTTTGCAGTGTTGCAAAAGCTAAATAGATCAGCAATCAAAATACCTGCAAGAACCTTAATGAGTCCCAGATATGCTTTCTTTCCTTATCATGTATTATCTGTTATTTATGAGACTGTACTGTTTCCTGACAAATGGTTGGCTACTGAAGGATTATGGGAGATTGTTATTAATGACAACTTGGGCTTAGTGGGAAAATATCTTTTGTTTTATAGAGAATTGCAAATTTTTAAGTCAGTTTTCCCTAAGCCACAATATGAATTTTGTTTTTAAGTTTTCCTGTGAAATACAATATCCTAAGTTCCTGGCATAACATGAAATGATACCCATTTAATTGCTGTGTTTACCTTACCAACTTAAAAACTTTTAAAATTTGAATGTTTCTTTCTTAAGTTTTTAAAATGTCTCTTGTCCCATACAATACATCCCAACCTCAACTTTCCCTCTCTCCACTCATCCCACCTCCACTCCATTTTCCCGCCAAATCCAACACCTCCCTCCAGAAGTGAGCAGGCCTCCCAGAGATGTCATCAGAACAGAGCACAACAAGATACAATGAGAACAGGCACAATCTCTCAGTATTTTCAAATTTTCAGAGTTTAAATGTTTCCTTAAGAGATAATGTTTTGTATATGTTCAAAATAAAAACAAATAATTGAAGCACTTAGTTTTAAATTGCTTGGAAAAGTACAATGTGATACAAATATAAGTTTAAATCACTACTTCAGTTCAGCTTTGATACAATAATGAGACAAATTTAAATTGAGTCAGTCTGTGAAGATGAAATACATTTAAGAAAATCTCAAACAAGGCAATGCCTTTAATAAGGGCTCATTAAAGCTGTGATTCTTGGCAAGCATTTGCATTTCTGTGTTAAACTATAAAATCTATATATTCAGAGGGCAAACAGTATTCTCTTTGTTAAGCCAGAGAATGGAGAGGGGGACAAAAACTATTTCAAGCTACACTAATAAATTTTTACTGAGTCCTTTCAAGTAACTTGCCAAAACATTAGACAGGTTTAGGAGAACGCTTGGCTGCAAATTGATCCATAATAAATTGATTGATGTCATCACTTGAGTGAATGCTCTTCCTGGAAGCTGATTTAGGATGTGTTGTGGGGTGTGTGTTTGACCTCTCAAGGAATCCTCCTATGAATTTAGTTTAATTATGAAAAGTAATTTGAAAAGAAAATGGAAATGGAAACCACCCACTGTAATTATACTCATTTTTCTTTACCTATCCCCAAAGTTTCATAATTATATTTTTGTGGTATTATGTAACAGGTACAGTTCTTGTTGCCCAAAACACCTCAGTGAAAAGTAAGACAACAAATAAATGAAAAGAGAATAATAGCCCTATTTAGTTCAAAAGAAGATAAGGATTTTTTTCAGAATTGTTAAATGACATCTGTATTCTAGGATAATATTGATTGGAATAATTTTCCTTTTGTTTTTGTTGTTGCCTAAAGATGTGTCGAAATATGAGTTTACTAAAGCCACCATAAAATCTCGTGGTTTCCAAAAAAACAAAAAAACAAACAAACAAAAAAACAAAGACAAAATCTGAGTAGTTTTCTTATAAGCAGATTAAAAAGTACAAGAAAAACCAGGTTACAAAGAATCATTCAGCTGTTACTGAAGGAAGACCTACTATGGAGTATCCAAATGTGGGAAAAGCTAAACCAATACAGACCAGTACTATACCAATCCTGTCAAAAATCTACTTTTCTGACAACTAAGACTGGAAAGGAGAAATACTAATTGTGATTTTATACTAATTGTGGCAAAAGAAGTAAAATTGTTGGCTATACCACATCAGTCAATGGAAAGAGTGCCCTACCCTGTGTTTGAATTTAAATGACTGGTGAGTGTTTCAGCCACTTATTGGAAGCTCTACTTCATGAGGCTGTGGAACCCTTATGAGCTAGAGTCTACCTGTGCAAATATGTCACTAGAAGAAAGCAATCAAATTGTAACCTGTCCTATGATTCTATCCTCACTCTACTTCCTGGTCCTATGTTATATGAATGGCCACTACCACACGCAACAATTGGTAGTGACCAATTGTGCTGTTGCTTCTTGCTTTCCCAGTTACGACCACTGACATTCTCAAAATGGTGAAGCAAAATAAATCTTTTTCTCCATCAGGACTTTTGTTTCCTCCTTGAGTATTGGGATCAAACTCATTGTAAATATAATTACTCCCCTACCTTTGTTCTGACACCAGAAAAATGTTAAATAGAGGATATTATTTTGAAATAAGGACAGAGACATTTCAATAGGGAAGTCAGGGTGCCAGGAAAAGGTCCTTCAGAATGGGAGGCAGAGACCAATTTGTGGGATCTGCCTACTTGGAACAGAAGAGTAGCCACTTGTGATAGTGTCTTCCAAATGAGCAATCAGAAGCCAAGACTCTGCTTTGTTATGACCCAGAAGTACCAACACTCTGGCGGAAGCTTCCCAAAGCACCGAAACCCATTGGGAGGGTCACACATATCACACAGGACTTCAAGTTTTCTTTGTAGCCATGTGTGTACTAAGCCACAATTACATTTACTTACAGATGCTTGGGTTTTCCTGACAGAGTGTAAAAGGAACATATTTTCAATCTTCTTACACCCTAGAGCTCATTATTATCCCCCATCAAGAGAATACAATAAAATAAAGTTTTGTTTCCCAAAGAACATAATAATATTAAGCTGTTTACATTTACTTCTGTTTCTACGTTCAACAACTTTTGGCTGGCATAAAGGGAAGAAAATATGGGCTCTATTCCTTTTGGTGTCTTCTGGATTTATAATTTTTTATCAAGGTATCATCAAAGAGACTGCTGTGACAAGAATAAAGGTTAAGTTTCTCAAAGCTAGAAAAATTTGAGTCATTGCTGGAGGATCATGGGAAGTAGCATACTGCCATTCAGTCATTGAACTCCAACTCCACCATCATCCATTCTGAAAACAGAGGTCACCATCGTCCATAATCTTCTGCTTCGGAAAAAAACAATATTTTCCTATGTTTTAAACTTTGCGGCAATTTGCTCTAGCAGGATACACAACTGCCTACAAGCAGACATTTGTTCTGAGTGCAGCGTAGTGCAAAACAGCTCAAACGGCAGCAGGTGCATAGATGTGTGTGATTACTATTAGACAGAATGCAGTCTCGCTTTCATCAAATTGTCTCCATCCAAACACGGTGAACTGAAAGAAAAAAAAAGAATGGTACCAACAAAGGCCGATACGCTAATAACACTAGGGCCTTTTAGGTTTTCAATCAGAGTTCTTCTGGCTCATTGGCCAACATCATTGGCCAGAATGAAAGGAAAGAGCAAGTAACTACTGGTAATCGTTCTGTTCTGCAAAGTATCCTGGGTTTATCAAAAAGATTAACTGCATAAGTTCTGCTTCCTGTCTGCTACTGTGTGGACAGTCTGAAACAAAGCAGGCGCGATTCTGAGTCACCCTGAGCATGCTTCTGACAGCCCCGCCCTTCCTCCAGTGCTTCTCTCAAGGCCAGGTTCAAAGGACAAACGGGAAAATACCATAGAGGTGAAAGTAAACACATAAGCATGAATTTCTGGGACCTGGAAATGATTCATTCTTCTTAGTGCATTGTTCAAAACTCAAAAATGAGTGAATTGAAGATGACAAAATCTTAACACATTGTTGTTTCTTTTTCATTTCTTTGGAAGATAATGAATCTTTTAGCTTTATCATCTCTTTTTTCTTCCCCATGAATAAATAACTGTAAGATTCAAACAAAAAATGTCAACTTTCAAGATAAAATTTTACATAAAGATTTTATGAAAAATACTAGGAGATAATATACACCTACCCTGTATTTCCAGGAGGTTATGTATGTCCTGTTGTGGTCTAAAAGCCTGTATATCTGACCTGTCATATAAAGAAGTCCTGAGCCCTTTGGGATGTGGGTAATTCCATCAGAGAGATAAACTCATACCTGTAATGAATGCCTTCGTAAAAGAGGGTAAGCCTCTTGCCTTCTCATTCTCTGGCATAAGGACATAGCAATTGGCCGTCTTCTAGAAACTAAGACATGGGTCCTCAATGGACACTGCTGTATTGGCCTATGTTTTTGTATTGGATCACCCAATAACCAGACCTATGACACATAATTCTCCATCTTCTATGACCTATGCAACATGCAGTGTTGGTTACTGGATCTTGTCTACTCTACCACATACACTAATGTAATCATTCTCAGCTGGAATACACACACACACACACACACACACACACACACACACACACACACACACACACACACACACACACACACACACACACACACACACACACACACACACACACACACACAGAGAGAGAGAGAGAGAGAGACAGAGACAGAGAAAGAGACAAAGACACAGAGAAAGAGAAGTCAGAAGGACCAGTAAATATTTGATTTGAAAGGTTCACTATTATAAATGCTCATAAGAGGAGGTCAGAGAATAAACAGATAGATACTATAAAGGAACCATATATGGTATGAAGTCAAAGCCAAAAGAAATTGGTAAGCAGATGGCTATAAATATGTGAGGGTCAAATCCATTGACAGTTTGAAAATGTGACTTTGAGATAGTGAGTGCTTGGCCATTCATCAGGTTAAACAGCAAATTAAATAGAGGAAATTTGTGTTGTTCCCTTGAGGGAGATACAGTGGTAATGGTAGAGGGAATGACAGTCATAGTGGGGGGGGGTGTTCTCTTTAATTATCCAATGCTAGAAATAAATTTAAAGGTTATTTAATTTCAGAACCCAATGATAATCTTGATATATTTGTATAAATTTATTATATTTGTATGGATTCCTTGCCTGCATGCTTTTCTGTGTATCACATGTGTTCCTGGTGTCCACAGAGACCAGAAAATGTTGTCAGATACCCTGGGACTAGAGCTACAGACAATTGAGAGCCTCTGTGTAGGTGATGAGATTCAAATGCAGGTTTTCCAGAAGAGCAACCACTGAACCATTTCTGAGCCCCACATGGTAAATTTTTGATATATTTATCCACACATTTCTCTGTCATTTTTGTGAAGATGTCAGGTTTTTTTTTTTTTAAAGAAGTATCCTCTATTTTTAGAAAACTTAAGTAGATTGCAATGAAAAAACTCATTGTTATGCACTGTTGATATAAATGGTATTTCCTTCCTGGACAGCATCTTGACAAGATGTTCAAGCATCTTAAAAATATTTCTAGACTGTGTTCCAGTGATTCCACTTGTAGGAATCTACCACTAGGAAGTGATCTGAGATGTCAAGGATTGTATGTGTGGGTGTCAAATGACATGCTGAACAGAACAGTGACAACTCAGAGAAATGGAAACATACTTCAGAAGAGCTTATATTGGTAAAACTTTGGGATTCTGAAAATTTGAGAGAATTAAGAGGAAAAAAACTGACTTGGGCCAGGAATATTTTTGGAATTAAGAAGGGAATATTTTATTTCTGACAATTTTATAGGGATTAAATTCAGTGGTATGTTTAATAATTTGTATTCAAAATGACAAACGGGTGGTTGTTTATTAAAATTGAAACACTGTTCTGCATTATTCAGTGACACAAGAAAAATAAGATAACATCTAAGTGTTGAGAAGTGTCGTGGTGAATAAATCTACAACTTGACAAAAAGTACCACACAGGATGAGCAACAAGAGATTTTATTACAATAAATTGAGGTTAAAAATAATTTGCTACTGGGCTGGGAATACTTGAAATAAATAATTCATCCCCTTCAATTTTTAAATAAAATGAGTTTGCAAATAGATTACAATAATGTTTCTCTGAGATTCGCTGCCCAAAACAAATGAATATTTAGGATATTAGGTTATATAGTTCTTTTCTGTAGTTCCTAACTCAGTTCACACTGTGAAAAATTTTAAACCAATATTATATCTTATATTTTTCAGTAAAGGCTCACTTAGAAATATATGAGGACTCACTATTTACCTAGCATGGTGATTAGTCATTAATGGTGATAATCAAGTCAAATGGTAAATTGTCCCTGCAAAGGGAATTTTACTTGTAGACATGAGATAGATCAGAGAAGTGGAATGTTTTAAAATGCTCAGAAAATTAACTAGAGAAAATTCATGCCTCAAAATAATTCAGATTCTTATTCCTGTAAATTTTCTAAATAATATTGAAGGCTAAGATGAAAATTTCCAACAGGACCCCAGAAGATTTTCCCAAATCGTAGGTATGATGCAATTTTTCTGGAGAAGGACTAACTTAGTTCCATCCTTAGATCCTACAAACAAGTTTCTGTGTCTTTGCCAACTGTTTAGATGTCATCAAGTATTCCTTTTGTGCAACTTATATACCTTGATATGTAGCAAAAAGTTAAAATTTTAGTATACCCACACATATTTCAAATGTGGAGTTCAAATTCTGATGCCAATGACTTGGTTCCCTAGTAGTGGCCCAGACAGAGTGCCATCACAAGAGAGGGACATGATTTTAGTCAAAGTGAAGAAAACATTTTATGCTTTTCATTAATTACAAGCATTTTGGCTATGCTGTTTGCAAACTATTTCCAGAAATATATATTTGAGCTAATTTTAGTAAAATTTGGCATGGTAAAAATGTTGGCATGGAAGCTATTTAAGGCCCTTACACTTTATTAAAAACAGCTCTTAATTTTTTATGATTTAATTCAAATAGAAAGTTTGCAAAAAATGGTTCCCCAGAGACTATTCAGCAAACATAACAGCCAATTATCAAGCAAATATATATAGCATCATATATTGTAAGGAAAAATACAAACCTGAAAGTCTTCCCAGTCATTCAGTTATTAAATAATCCATCAAGCAAGTAAAATCTTGGCAACCATTCCCACTCACAGTAAAAGCTGATATTCTTTGCAGAGTCTCCCTTCCATCATCTTTATCTTCATGATTCATTATCTCCCTCTCACTGCCAGGTGAGGTGGCCTGTTGACTGTAAGCATGGCTAGCCATTGACATAGCATTTCTGCAGGAAAAGCTCACGTCACTGTGTGCTGTTCATGGCTTTCTCCATCACCTGTATCAGATGATTCTCAAATGCCACCTATGAAGCCTAACCTCACCACACCATGCAAAAATTTCAAAAAAGCGCACTAAGCACCTTTTGACTTCTCTGTTTAAATATTTTATTACTCTCTAAGGCTATATATTCTGAGAGTTTGTTTATATTCTTAAAACTCTAGAAGTGAAATCAGTTTAAGGAATTTTATTTGAAGTGAAATATAAAATAGTATTTACTGACATGGTAAATGTTTAATACTCCAGAATAATTTCCTGGCATTAGTGTAACTTCCATATAGCTATAAACCTTTTTGAAGTGTCGTTAAATTCATCATATTCTTAAACTGTATTAACCAAGTGTATTGATCTAAATTAACAGTATTTAGTATTTGTGTTTGTATTAAGGACAACCTAGCTTGTTTTGTGATTTCTTGCCATAGTCAACATGCACATTATCTTGTTATTCCAAATTATACCCTTGCAAGGGAACTAGTGGAGATGACTCCCACAAAATTGCCTTTTGGGAAAGCAATAGGCTGTGGAAAACATATCCAAACTTCATAAAGTTATCTCATAAATCACTGACATCAGTGTTCTAATGATGAATATTGAAGTCAAAATTGTAAATGAAACACCTAAGTTCAAAACAAAATATATGAGTAAGACTATAATTGATTGATGGTCATTTGTGATCCTGGCTTGACTTTTATTAAATTTCAGAAGGCAGCTTGGTAGCAATGATTTCACACTTGGCTAAAAAGCTTTCCCTTCTAAGTTTGCATTTTTGACTCATACATTATGTATTCCCTTTAATGACCCACATAGCTAAGGGATGGCACTTTAAATTGATGATGGTTATATATTCATATGTAGAACAAATTAGTTTAGGGACAAATGAAGAATAGATCTGCAGTTGAGCTAGCATGAACTTCTACAATTACAGTGAAGATTAAAACCACAGTCTAATACCTCCCAGACACCTCTGTCAGGATGTGTGTCTCTATCATAAGACACAAGCCTATCTTAGTAAGAAATTATCTCATTACAGGTATATAAAAATTGTTCAGATGCTGTCTATGTTTCAATGTCCAACCATCATTTTCTGAGTTTAGTATTAAACAACATAAAATTTGCTTTAAGGTATGTCTAGAGTTAAATTGGACTATCAGAAAACATTTTCTGTGTCTTGTTCTATATTCTTAGTAGGAAAATCATTGGGAGAATGACAGTTTCATCCATATTAGACACAGATTTATTCATTGTGCCTTATTGCTGTAATCCTAGCCAGTGAACTGTAGCATAGGAAGCAAACATTATAACATAAGTACACAAGTAAACAAAAGAAAATGTCAAATTACTTGTTAATAACTATGAAACAAATATCTATAGAATTTAAAGGCTCAAAATACATTCATTTCAATGTGATTACTACATTTATTCTTTATTAATTTTAGTTATTATTTGTGTGTTTACATGGTATGTGGCTGTGTAGTAGTGGGTATTGTGGTGTGCATAGTGCAGGGGGGAGGGAGAGATCAAGGAAGAGCACACAAGAGTTGTCTCTTTCCTCCCAGTGTGGGATCTGAACATCCAACTTGAGTCATCAGGCTTGCACTGCAAATGCTATTAACCAGTAATCATACCTCCCACCTAGGGCATATTGTTACTCTACATATTCTCCATCCCATAGAAGGAGAAAATTTCAGGTCATCATACTACAGGATAGCCTTCCAAGATGTGAGAATCATTACCATAAAAGGTAATTGTTTCACTTACCCCTATTTATGATTGGTATGTATATCAAAATAATATCACCCGGAGCCTCTAATTATATACAAACCCCAAGAATACAGTTGAATAAAAATTTCATTTTAAATATATATATATATATATATATATATATATATATATATATGTATTTGTATACAGAAGCTTCATCACAAAGTATGAGAATGTTTGTGTAGAGAGTATTCCCATGACACCCAGCGAGAGAAGATGTGAAGTGAAGGATTTATGAGGCATTAGAAGCAATGTCTGATAAAATAATTATTTGCAGGAGCCAACACATTATAATCAGCACCACATGTTGACGTTAGTGTGTTTCCTTTGCAAAGTCCATGTCTATGAAACACAAATGATGCTGGGTATGAAATTATCATCATTGTTTTAAATTATATATAATATACTCTAATATAATACTTTATTATGTTCTTCATTTTGATTTGCATGTATTTTCTTTTTCTTATATGATTTGGTATTTTGATTTTAAAATGCATGTTTATTTTTAGTAGTCTAAAGTTAAAGAAACATACATGAAATAAAATAGCTTATAATGCTCATCAACTAAAGTGTGTTAGCTTTGACTGTTTTATATCAGATGAAAGTGCAATATAGAGTTCTTCAGCCTAAGTAGGCTCAGTTTTTCTTACACATTATACCTGTGTAGGATGGATCTGTAATACTCAGTTTGTGAACATATTCTGCCATTCATGATACCTCCACTTCTTTACTATTACACATCAAGTCAAATGATCATTGTGTGAGTTACTTTTTCTCAGCCCTAAAAGCAGACTTCAGACAGAAGCAACTTGAGTGAGAGGTTCAGTTTTAGACAATGTTAAGGGGTCCATTTCAGGGGACAGGGAACATGGTAGCTATGGCTCTATCCGGTATAGCAGAAGTTGGTAGAGTGGCTTGTTGCCTGGTACTGGCAGACATCTCTGCCAGGTCAACAGGTCATCACTATCACCCTCAGTCCTCTTATAGCACTATATCTGTTACCAGATACCGGGTCCAAATGGTTTGGTTCAACACCTTTGCAAATAAGTGCCACAAGCTGCAAGCCCCTTGTCTTAATGTTGGGCAGGTGACTTTTCAAATACAAAGTTAGCCACCATCCTTGCCTATATAATAGCCCCTAATACTCTGTGTACATACATATTTAGGAATATCCTCTGTATGCTATTTTTCTAATTGAGAGAAATGAACACATTCCAACAAGCTTGAGGAGATTGTCATGGTGTTACTTGGTGATGACTAGGAAACATCAGGGCAATCATAGGAAGGAACCCAAACAGCTATCAAAGAACACAAACTGGAAAATGCATTTTTTGCTTTCATCCATATTTCTGAATACTTTTATTGACTCTTTAATTGCTTGTTCTCCTGAGTTATCTCTCTAATGTCTGCTTCCCTTGCCTGTTCTACTGTCTTTGAGTGTTTATAGTTCTCAAGAAAGCTGTCATACGTGAATGAGATAGCATATGTCAGATGTAGCTGGACAGTTAGCCTGATTTGATTCTAAAGGGCAAATTAAGACACTGTCAACTCACTGGAAATGCTCCAGCAGAAATTATAGTAACTTTAACTAACGAGGAAATTTCCTCCTTATGGAAGGACAATGAATATTGGCAGATAGCTCTTACTGACTTTTTGGGAAAAATTAGTAACAATTATCTCCAAACTGACAGAATTAAATTCATAAAAAAGACAATCTGGATCCTTCCAGGTATTGTAAGACAAACTCCTATTTCTAGAGTTCTTACCTTCTACACTGATGCCAACAAATCAGGTGGTGAGTGTAGTCAGGCACACCTGTAGCCAGCCCAGAGGTGGTGTGGTTAGGGTGACCCCCAACATTGTTGTCCACATATAGCTAAATCCATGATCATTTTTAGGTGAACAGAGAATCCTGTATTGATTCTTTTAAGAGAAGACAATGTGAAGAGGTCCTTAACCCAGATGAAGGAAGGCACAAAAGGCAGTGACAATGAAGAGAGCTGTTATTGACTGGATATAAGGGAGCTCAGCTCTACTTAACATGCTTCATGATAAAAGCAAATAAAGTTCAGTTCAGTGTATATCTGTGGGTGTCTGCCTCTGCTTCCATCAGCCACTGGATGAGGGCTCTAGGATGGCATATAAAGTCTCAGTCCTATTAGTGGGGAAGGGCATTTAGGGTAGCCTCTCCACCATTGCCTAGATTGTTAGTTGGTGTCATTCTTGTAGATCTCTGAAAATCTCCATAGTGCCAGATCTCTCCTCAGACCTATAATGGCTCTGTTATGGTATCTCTCATCCTGCTCTCCTCTATTCTTCCCCCAACTCAAACTCTCTGCTCCTCCTTTTCCTCCTCTTGCCACTTGGACTCAGAAAATTTTAATTATAAAGGAGGAAAAAACATAAGTAAAGGAGAAAAGGAGGTGAACATGAGACGAAAATGTTAGTTTTTTTTTTTTTAAAAAAAAGCTTAGACTTGCTTATTTTATTTTAAATGTATGAATGTTTTACCTGCATATGTATGTGTACCATGTAAGTACATTTTAGAGTCAGTGGGAAGGCATCAGATACCATGGAACTGAATTATGGATGGTTATGAGACAACATACTGATGTTGGGAAGCAAACCCAGGTCCTCTGCAAGGACATCAATAGAGGAATCTAAAATGGCTGAAAGACACATAACAAAGTGTTCAACATCCTTAGCCATCAGGGAAATTCAAATCAAAATAACTCTGAGATAACATCTTACTCCTGTTAGAATGGCTAAAATCAAAAACACCAATGACAGTTTATGCTGGAGAGGATTTGGAGATAGAGGAACACTTCTCTACTGTTGGTGGGAGTGCCAACTTGTATAGCCACTTTGGAAATCAGTATGGCGACTCCTCAAGAAAACAGCAATCAGTCTACCACAAGATCCAGCAATTGCACTCCTAGGCATATACCCAAAAGAAGCACATTCATACAACAAGGACATCTGTTCAATGATGTTCATAGCAGCACTATTTATAATAGCCAGAAACTGGAAGCAGCCTAGATGTGCCTCTACCAAAGAATGGATAGAGAAATTGTGGTACTACTCAGTGGAAAAAAAGCAATGGAATCTTGAAATGTGCAGGAAAATGGATGGATCTAGAAGAAACCATTCTGAGCGAGGTAACCCAATCACAAAAAGACAAACATGATATGTACTCACTCATATGTGGATTTTAGACAAATAGTAAAGGATTACCATTCTACAATCCACACTGCCAGAGAAACTAGTAAACAAGGAGGACCCTGAAAGAGACAAGCATTGTCCCCTGGAGAAGGGGAAAGGGTCACAATCTCCTGAGCAAATTGAGAGCATGGGAAGAGTGGGGAGGGAGCTATGAGAATGAGAAGGGAAGAAGAGAAAGGATGCAGAGGTCATGAGGGAGCAGAAAGGTTGAGTCAGATGAAGAATAGAAGAAAGGTTATGTGATAGGTAGGGTTTTAGTTGGAGGGGTGGTATGGGAGGACAGGAGGGAGAAGAGGACTGGGATTGTCATGTTAATCAATCTTATTTCTAATTCAAATAAAAAGTGATTAAAAAAAAGAAGAGAGCTCATCCCATTCAAAGGGATGCTCTCTAGGGTTGGACAAATGGGGGAGGGCCTAGACACATGGGGGAGGGCCTAGGCCCTACCCAGGATGATGTGGTGGACTTTGGGGAGCAGAGGGGGGAGTCCTGGGGGCTGGTGGGGGGTTGTGGGGGAGGTGAGGGAGAGGAAGAAGGGATTGACATGTGAAGCAAGCTTGTTCCTAATTTGAACTAATTTAAAAAAATACCTTGAAAAAAAATAAAGGAAAAATTGCTCTATATTTACCAGTGATAGTGTTTTGAAACTATGTTTACATTTCCCTAAGTCTCCTTGTGTTTGTTTAGATGTTTCATGACTAACATATTCATGGCATCATCTGTGAAAGCCAATATGTTTACTCTATGAGGTGGTAAGATGAATCATTGCAATTTTTGCTTTTAACAACCTTAACGCTTCTAGTGACTATAAATTATACTGTTTTTAACATCAATATCAAACCTTAGTATTTCTGAATTATGGAATTTTTCTTCTAAAACAGGAATATTAGTGAGCATATGAAAAAATGTTTATACCTTTGCATTCTTCCATTACATACATATAAGTTGTACCAAAATAAACTCCACAACAAGCTGAATCTGTAATAGACATTATTTAGCACTAAATTCTACATTGGTTTGCACATCACAAATGTAATTTTGGAAGAAAGGTGGAAGAGAATGCACAAATCAAGAGGTAAACACACGTAGTCAAGTAAATACGAAATCTATAAACTTTTAAACTTCCTTAAATCTCACGATGATGGCTTTTGTTTGTTACTGTTACTCTAAAATCATGCAAAAATGATTTTGATCAAGTCAACTTCTATAGTTCTCAAAAAACAAAAAACAAAAAACAAAATCAAAACAAAATCTGTAAATTTCATGTTTACGTGCCCTTGTTTCATTGCCTTTATGGGCTCTTTTCTGAATATTTTTTTTGTTAATCATATTTAATTTTGTGGAATAATCTTGCCTTGGCATTTAATATGAGTGCAGTTCATTCCAAGATTACCACAGCTGTCATCAAACTGCTAGATGCTACCATCTCAGATCAGAAAGTAGACTGAAGGGCCTCAGCATCATTTGTTCAATAGACTCTACACTGCCCTCCATTCCTCTGTGTTACCATGGTGCCATCTATTTCAGGACCTTTACAGTCCACTGCCGGGCATTGAAGCTACTAAAATTTGTAGCTTCCAACAAACTTTTTCCAAAATTTGAATTTATAGATCTCATGCCTACCTGACTTTTCAGTTTGTGTTCTTCAGAAAGTAAATTTAAGGTTCTCAAACCAAAGCTTTGCTCCTCACTCCAAAATAGTGTTTTCTGTTTTTAGTACTTGATTGCCTGCATTTTACCTATTTATTAGCAAAGGCTAGGTTCAAGCACCGTTTCCTACACTACAAATACTAGAAATGATCTTCAAATCATTCCTCACCTTCATCACTAATTCACATCAGTTCATCCTCCCATCATTGTCTTGAATGAGTCTTCCCAATTTATCTGTCACCATTTTACCATCAGCGTTTCACTAGGTCTATGGCAGTAGTTCACCAGCTGCTCTCCCTACTTCCACTATTGCCCTCTTACAGTTTTCTTTTCAAAAGAATTAAAGGACATTTCAAGGAATTAATTAAGGCATGAAAGCTTCTCAAATCATTTAAAATGCTTTGTGTTATTAGTTTACATTAACTGCTTACAATGTACCTGATCACTACAAATTCTACACAGCACTCCTCAGGCCCCTGTGAGCTGCACCCTCAGTCCTTCTCTAGAACCTTATGCTACTGTGGTCTTACTTAAACCAAGTCCTTTAAACAATCTGTTATCCTATGGGCATAGAAGAACTCTGCCTTTCTCTTGGCTAACTCATGTGTGTAATCTGCATAATAGTCATAACATTTGTGTTGACCCCGTAACCTGCAGTTTCAAAAGACATGCCTCTTGCTGATGGAGGTATCGCTCTTGCTCATGTGTCTGTAGATTTTCCGAGTGTTATCCCAACACCAGTACTCAATCACTACTGCCATATTTGAATCAAACCTATTGTCTGAAATATAGTCATTATTCAATGCATGCCTTTGGATGAACAACCAAGTTTTATGAACATGTGGTTTTATGTTACAGAAATTATTGTATCTGATTAAAAATATATTATCCTTCATTGGATATGAGCTACCAGTGATTAAAGGTGGAAGAGCAAATGAATAATAATTTGCTACAAGTAGCCTAAAAGAAGATACATCTTCTTGGCTTATTATGTGATGTCTCAATTATATAGAAAGGTCTTTACACCTATTTTTATTTTCAAAAATTATTTCATATATCCTTTTGTCCAAAGTTAATTGCTTATATTTCCAAAATTCACTGTGATATTAATATATATGAATTTATTTATGTAAGAAATTTGTATTCATTTAAAAAGAAGAGACTAAATGTAATTAGAAGTTTCTACTTTAAACATTTACCTATTGAATTTCATTGATTTGTTTTCCTTTTCATCTTTCAACACAGCAGCACAGAGCTTGACATTTTTATCACCTGATCAAGTGTCTGGATTTCATTTGCCAAGCAGACCTCACTTTTACAAGTGAAACATTTCAATTTTACAAGCAAAATTTCTCATCTGAGCAATTCATCCAAACCTAACAACTACTGCTACTTTGCTGTCTGAATTTTGAATTTCCATATAGCTGGATTTCTTATGAGGTAAATCCAGCAATGTTACTGCTGTTAAATTCTTTTCAGCTCAGAAAGGGAAAACACTCTGGTCAGATAGCTTAAGATTTTTTTTTGTGCAAGGGAAGGAAGCCCTACTGTGGTGTACACATTGGCAGCCACACCTCCATCCATGCTGAAAAACATCCTCATAGAAGGGTACTTACTCATTTTTCCTGAGCATGCTTTTCATAATCAGATCCTTGTTTTGTGCACATACATATCCTTGACTCCAGAGAACAAACATATGGAAACACACCCATGTCACAGAGATAGCACTGGCCTCAGGGATCCTAAAGTTCTGTTTTATTTATTTTTCCAGTCCCAAGTTGCTCTCAATGAATTTAGTTTTAACACTTAATCCTTGATTTTAATCCCTTCAATGCAAAACATGAAATAAATCTAGATAAACCCCAATATCTCTTGCAACTGTTGCTTTCAGTTACTGTAATTATTGAAGGAACACATTTAACTTTTTAACTTACTGAGCAAAAAGCTGTCTAGAAAGTCAGACCCATGTTTTTTTGTACTTCTAAGATTTACAGATTTACTGTGTATATTTTTGTGGCATTATTTGTCCTACATAACTTTGGAAACTATTTTTCA
Source organism: Cricetulus griseus (assembly GCF_003668045.3). Taxonomy (NCBI): domain Eukaryota; kingdom Metazoa; phylum Chordata; class Mammalia; order Rodentia; family Cricetidae; genus Cricetulus; species Cricetulus griseus. Next base: position 20,498,427 of record NC_048597.1, read on the forward strand.
TATTTACTATTTTGGGTAGGGCTTCATGGAAACCATGCAGGCCATGAACTCTCTATGTAATGAAGGATGCTTTTCAATTTCTGACAAATGCTGGGACTGTAGGCATGTCACATCATGCCATGTTTAGGTGGAACTGGGCCAGGAACTCAAGGCTCCAAACACTCTAGGCAACCATTCCACTAAACTATACCTCCCATTGGGAAAATGTACCATAGAGAAGAAAATTTCAAAGCAGTACTTATCCTTCGATGTTTACCCACCATCATAGCTGGAATGGAGAGCTAGGGATGTCTTTTAATGTGTTAGGAACAAAATATGCTTTCAACATCCTACTCTTTTTTAGACAATTGAAGTTCTAGTTGGTCTTCCCTAGGAAATCAATATTATGGCTTATTATTGACAGTTACCTCAGAGGTCTGATATTTGTGTGGGGGGGTTTCTCTATGTATTTTCATCTACTTTTTAGCTTGAGCACAGAACTCCTTGATGTTTGCATTAGTGGCTATGTCTACAGATCTGACTAGAAGAGTTTTAAATTATTTTTGTTGGGATGAACTAGTGTAATGGAAACTTGTAGGAATCTAGAGTGTGAACCGAGCTAAGACTCTTATCATTAAAGGATATGGAGCCTGAAACAACCATCTCCTGTAACCAGGCAAGACTTCCAGTGGAGAGATTGGGATCCCAATCCAGCCACATAAACTTTAACCTACAGTATGCCATGCCTACAAGATTTGCTGGGATAAAGGTGGCACAGAAATTATCAGAGTGGCCAACCAATGACTGGTCAAGCTTGAGATTCATACCATGAAAGGTTGCTTACCCATGAGGACCAAGAAAAGGAGAAAGCACAGCTCAGACACCTCGGATAGAACCAAACATGACTAGGAAAAACAGAACCAATAAAATGATTCCTAATGATGCTCTGCAATATTCATAGATTGTTGCCTAGCCCAATTGTCATTAGAGAGGCTTCACCTAGAAACTGGTGGTAACAGATGCAGAGACCCACAACCAAACTCTAGCTTTGGGAATCCTGTCGAAGAGGGAAAGGAAGGATTGTGGCAAGCAGATTGGCCAAGAACACCACAAGAAAACCCATAGAATCAACCAACCTGGGCTCATAAGGGCTCACAGAGACCAAACTGCCAACCAGAGAGCATGCATGGGACTGACCTAGGCCCTCTGCATATATGTTACAGTTGTGTATCTTGGTCTTTCTGTGGGACTCCTAACAGTGGAAGCAGGGCCTGTCTCCGACTCTTGCTTTTGGAACCTTTTCCTCCCTTATCCAGCCTTAATATGAGAGGAGATGCCTTGTCTTACTGAAACTTGGTATGGCATGGCTGGCTGATACACCGGGAGACCTGTGTTTTTTCTGAAGAGAAAGGAGGAGGAGTGGATGGGGGGTTGGGGAAGAAGAGGGAAGGTTTGGAGTGGGGACTGGAAGGATCCAAGGAGGGGAAACTGTTATCAGGCTGGAAAAATTAATTAATTAATAAAAATATTCTTGTTTATAGATTTTTCTTGTTCAACTCTTACTTGTTCTTCTGGTATTTCTTGCAGAACTGACTTTCAAATTATACCTCTAAAAAGGAGAGAATTCCTCGTAAGTTTTCCATAAAATGTGTTGGAATGGACCATTTATTAATTTTTTGGTAGTTGAAATCAATTACCAAACTAGAAAACAGTAAGTTTTATGGGTGTAATTTTCTCAATGAACTTAAGATACGTATTTATGGCTGAAATATGTAATTATTACAAAAAGTAGGGAAAAAAGATATTGTCTTATGTCCACACTTTTCTTTCTACTGGATTCTAGAAAAAGCTACAACATTTTTTTCAAGGTTTGAATTTGGGAGTTTGTTTAATTAAACTCTAATAAATAAGAACTTCCCTGCTGTGTGCTATGTGTGTTTAAGAGATATGTGTATTATGTCATTGACTCCTTGACAGAATGTGGTAGCGAACTCCTATAGCTCATATCATACAAGTAGGAAGAAATCCAAGATACTCTTGAGAACTGAACATGTTGTGGGATTACAGCTCAAGAAGAGTTTGCTTGTCTATAGTAGACTAAGACCAGAACTAACTATGTGGGGGGGGGGGCGTGTTAGATCTGTGTCTGTATGGATTGCATCATCTAGCATTTACCTCCTGCACCCTGGAGAGATTGAGAACACAGTCACTGCTCAGTCTGCATAGCTGGCCACCTCAGCAGTCCTGACTTGGCAATGCAGGCCTAGAAGACTCTAGTACACTCACTGGTTTTCAGTTCATGTGAGAACTTGAAGCTGAAGTCTGGTGACAGGAAGGAAAGGCAGCAGAAGCAGATATAGAAGCACTCCCTAAAGAAAGGCAAAGACAGCCAGGCAAGCAGCACTACTTTTTATCATGGCCACTCCTGTAAGTCCTGCCCACTCTGGGGGTGGGATCTTCATATCTAAGTCAGTGTCTCAGAGATACCCAGAGCCTCATCACTTGAAAGGTTGCAGACCCAAGCAAGTTGAAAAGATTACTCATCCTATTATGTAATTGAAACTTAATAAACATGTCTATTTAAAGAGAATATTGGAAATGTATGGAGAGTCTGAGTTATTACTTTGTAACTTTCAAATTACAGGCATCAGGCTAACAGTTAAAGAAATTTTCTAATAAAAGATTTATTTAGGTTAAGCTCCCAATTATATTGTGAATAATTAATTCTATAGGCAAAATTCATTAATTTTTAAGTACTTTGCTTACATTCAGCAAGCTGTCATTGTATTTTTGCTCTATATTTTAAATATTTTATTTATTTTACTTACCAATCACAGTTTCCCCTCCCTCCCCTCCTCTGGCACCTCCTCATTATTCTCCCACATGACCCCCATCCACTCCTCAGAAAGAGTAAGGCTTCCCATGAGTAGTCAGAAAAGCCTGGCACATCAAGTTTAGGCAGGACCAAGCCCCTCCCCGCTGCATCAAGGTTGAACAAGGTATCCCACCATAGAGAATGGGTTCCAAAAAGCCAGCTCCTGCACCAGGGATAGATCCTGGTCCCACTGCCTATAACTTTAAAAGATGAAATGATAAATGCTAGCCATATCCTAAGAAGTCATAACAAATTCTAGGAGTAAAAAGAACAATATGGAACATGTGTTCGGTGAGTAAAGGTATTTGCTGCCTAGATTGATGACCTGAATTTGATTCCCAGGAACTACATAGTGAGATAACGTAACACAGTCCTCAAATTTGCACTCTGAAGACCACCATATCTAACACACACACACACACACACACACACACACACACACACACACACCAAGATATAATTATTTCTTTCCTTGCTCTTATTCCCTGTCCTCCTCCCAATTCAACCTTTTGATTCTTCCAAAAAAAGAAAAGAATATAATTGGTTTTAAATAGCAATGCGAATTAAATCTAAAAATTTGAATATTTAGTCAACAAAGAAAACACTTAGTCTGTATTTCTTTTGAACAAATAAAGCATATTTTATTATATCTAAAAAGGACATTTATGTTTTCCTAGGAATGAAATTCCAAATTATATGCCCCAAAATTTTATCACAGATTGTAAGCATGTTATGTTTTAAGAGACAGAGAAGGGTAAAAGTGTAAATTTAAGGCACATAATTTTCCTTTCCATAAGCATTTTGAAACCCAGAAAATAAACTGTTCCCAAAGTAATCCATATTACGAGCTAATAATGATTGCGCTGTGTTTGAATGGCTGTGCTAAACATTGAATGTAATTCAGTAAATAGAGATAGGAGCACTACAAAATATGTAGGCAGAAAGAAAATAGCTGTTCATCCCTTAGCCTGCCTGCCACCAGCGGGAAGACTAAAGCAGATTTGTGCCAGTCACCCTGGGTTTGTAGGTGTAGCTACTGTTTTGGCTTTTAACAATAGTGTATGATGGCAGTGCCTTCTCTTCTTGTCTTGCTAAAATTTCTTGTGAATTCAAGAGTGGAAACCAGAGAAGCCTCTGGAAACCTGTAAAATTCATTATGCCATAAGATCTCGGAGTTTCCTGCTTTTCTGAATTTAAATTTAAAGTTTTCTCAAATTATTTTTAACAGGGGTTTACTTTAATATGTATTCTACCACATCCTCACTAATCATTTTTGTGAAGTCATTTGCAGTAGCTCCAGCCTTTGATAACACTTTGATAGTTGTTACAGTTTCCCGTCTGTGGTTCATTCTTTGCTTGTTTGTTTAATGAGTGTGTCTTCAAGGTCAACAACCTTCACTTCTTCAATGTCTTCATTAGCTTTTATTGCCATCTCATACACTGTAATTTTCAGCTCCATGAATTCAGTTTGATCTTTTTATAAAAATTTTCGTCTTTGTACAGGTTTAACCTGAGTGTCAATACATACATGCATTGCAGTTAGTATCATGACATTAATGTGTCTGTCTACTAAACTGTCATGTCTCCATTTACAGGCTAGACATGATTGTCTAGTTTTTGGATTTTCCAATTATGATAATGAATTATATTTTCCTGATGTTCTGTATTGCTGCATTAGAGGCAATACAGAAAAAAAAATTGCCTGTATAGGACTTGGGTATTTTTATTTTATACTATTCCTGTATGTGTTCTTAAACTGTAAGGAGTTGTTAAGTAACTTAAAGGTATCCCCATCCAAGCCAGTGAGCTTGTTAAGGGGGATTTTAAAAGTTCCTGAAGCCAGCCAGACAATGCCTTTGTAAATTCTTATGAGAATTCTACATAATTTCCACAAAACTATATGACTTTCCATGACAATCTTAACAACTAATCCTATTCCTGTGATCTTCAGAAACTGCTTCTTTATAATCCAATGGAGTTGCTTCTAGACCACTGGTGGGAACTAGTTCATACCTGTGTTCTACAAGGTTGTTTGCTCGATGGTGGTCTATAAAGTCTCTTAGGAATTGGCTCACACAGGCACTGCGTGGTTGTTTACTTGATGGTATGTAGATTCTCTAGGTTCAACCTGTGAAGCACATCTCTTTCCTTCCTGGGTCTGAATGGATGTAAAATCTAAGTGAACTTCTGACTTCAAAATTCACAAGGAAGAGGGGATACACAATGTAATGCCCAGTCTTGTTAGATAATCTACCACTTCTCTGTGGCTATGGTGTTGTTCTGCACTTTGACTTTGATGACATCATGTATGAAGGTTTAATAGCAAGTTTTGTTCATTTTTTTAATCTACCTTGTTGGGAATCATGGGTGACACAAAATCTGTGATTTTCTAATGGTATCCTCTTCTCTTCACTAATTTTCTCTGCTGTTCTGATGAAATCTGTGATACAGCTTTGCTTTCCCCTTAACCACATGTATTTTAGAATGCTTCTCTTCTAGTGTTCTGTGGCTAAAAATTTCCTTTAATTATTCTAAGTTGTATTTTTCTTTTTAGTTATATCTAATCTGGTATTTAACTCCTTCATTTAAGATTAAGTAATTATGCATTATATTTTTATTTGTACATCTTTATCTGTTTGAAAGTATTTTGCCTTGTTTCAATTCTATCTTCTACATACCCTCAAAATTAATAATGGGATTATTTTGTGAGATGTGTCAAAGAAGTCTGGTTAGTTTTCCTATAAGTTCTACCAAATAGACAACCTGTCCCAAACGTAACAGCAACTTTAGATTCACTATTGACTTGAATTTTCTTGTATGAAGCAAAGAGGATGAAGGAGAACATGATATGACCTAGTGAAAGCCTTTATTCAGTGTGTGTGTGTGTGTGTGTGTGTGTGTTTGAATGTATATACATATGTAGATTGAAATCAGGTGTCTTTTTCTTTTACCATTCTATGACTGGGTTTCTGCAGTTAGGCTGGAGATCATGACATCCACCCGAGCTCCAGGGATCTCCCTATCTTGCTCTCCTCTCTCCTCCCTCAATCCTAATATGTTCAATTTTTTACATGTGTGCTGGAAAGGCAAACTCGGGTCCATTGATTGCACCTCTCCTAGCCAATCCCGTAACACCTATTCTTTGTAATTTAAGGGTCATGAAAAATCTCTCTCTTTATTTCTGAATATTTATACTTTTTCTTCGTTTCAAATGTACTGATATTTTTCAAAAGTCAGATTGTTTTTACACAAGAGGAGTGCATTTGGTGACAAGGTCTCATGTAACCCAAGCTGAATTCAAAGTCACTAAGTGGTCTAGGATGACCTTGACTTACAGTTCATCTTGTGTCCATCCCCCAAGTTCTTAGATTCCATGCCCTTTCCACCAAATCCAGTATATGTAGTGCCCAGGATCACCTTGTACATTCTAGGCAAATACACAGTAATGGAACAGTATCACCATTCTAAATCTGGACTCAATGGGACACATTGTTTGCTTTGTGGTATCCAATACTCACTTTCCCCTAAGGGGGTTGATACTGCAAACTTTACAAGGAAGCTATAGCTCCCATAAGCATTTTTTTTCATAAGCATTCAGGCCACTGTTTATTAGGACTTTGGATTTACCCTACTGTCTTTCTGTCATAGCTTTTAAAGCTTCTATGCTAAGGTCTTCCCTGTTTCATGCAGCAGCATTAACAAGTGAGAGTCAAATCTGTGATGAGAAGCTAAACTCACTAATGTGTAAACCAGTGGTCGATGGATAATTTAACATTCTGTAAGGAGTTGGTAGAAATGTCTTCAGAAGGATGGAATCTTTTGTCATGCCTCTGAAGAATTTCCTGGGATTGGGTACTCTCCACTCTCATTTTTCTTTCTGGACAACTACACTCCAGCAGCTTTCTTCCAATATTTATCCTCAACAATATATTCAGCCCTGATACAATCAAAGAGCAATGGGACCAAGTAACTGTGGACCAAACCTTTGAAACTGTGAGTAAAGCCAAACTTTGCTCTTTTAGAGCATCTTGTAGTTCATCTCAGATGTTATTACAGCTGTCATGTATGGAAAGCTATCACATTTTCCTTCCCTTGTCTCTGACTGATATGCCTTCAAAAAAATCGGTGACATTATATAATAAATTGTTTCCAAGGGTTTTTCATGAGAAAACTTTTCAGAATACTAGTGCAAAATAGTGTTATATTTTTCATAGCATCTTCCAAGCTAGTTTCTAAATGCTATATGAAAAAGATAAAATATTTCTACTCTATTTCAAGGGTTGTGATTGTCTTTATATAAGTTCATACTTTTTAAAAATCAAATATATAGGCTAAACTACTCAGTTATGCTGTGTGAACTCAAGATGCCCTCAACCCCTGACTTTATGGAATAATATACTGGAAAACGTGTTCAAGTAGGCTATGGATGACACTCAGATCTTATCAATGTCTTGGATTTTCTCTCTTTATGTTACTTTCATTCCTTCCTAAAAAGTAATGGAATGGCAGCCAACTGCTTCCCACAAATCTGGAAGATTTGGCAAAAGAAGAAATTCCACTTTCAAATAATATCTGAAAAGAATCTAGCATTCATCATTTTTATTTGCTTATAAATATGTATTTTCCTGGATCTGTACCATATTTACCCTTTCAAAGTGAAATGAAGTAAATGTATAGGCAAAAAAAGTCATTAAATAGAAGAATTGATTCAGATTCAGTCTGGTGCCATAAGAAAGAAATGCCATGCAAACAAAAACAAAAAATTTTCATAGTGTACTTCATTTTTATGAAAAATTAAATGCAAAAATGCTTATTTTAAAATTGAACTTTTGAAAAAATTGAATTTTGTTAGTATATCAAATTGTCACATAGAAAGAGCTTAGTAGTTTTCTTCTCAAAATGTTTGTTCATAAACCATTTCATTATTCTAACAAAACTCGTTTTCTTTCACTTTGTTATGCTACAATAACATATTAGCAAACAATTTCTTGAAGTGCTGATGGCTCAAAAGAGATATGCTAGAAAATTACCCTAATTATAGGTAGACCTTTATCCTCAATCAGGTCATATACATCTATTCCTTATTGGGGCACAATTCTTCCAAAACTTTTCAGATTGGTTTATTGACTATCTTTCTAATACCCTAAGTTTCAAATGCAGTAGATAAATAATAGAAAAAAATACATTAGATAGCAAGTTGTTTAAAATTCGTAACTTTGGATGTGCAACTCTTTCATATTGGTATTCATTTTCCAGTGTTAAATTTGGAGAAGGGATGAATGGATAATAGTGAGGCAAACAGAACTAAAGCAATGACCATCCTTTTCCACAGAATAATTCTTTGTCTCTCACTCCAAGAAAGCTTTCTTTTTTTTCTTAGAAAATTAAATTAACCCATATTTTTCTTTGTCATCTTGCACATACAAGTTACATGAAGTTTAATTTGAATAACACACACACACACAACTAAGGTAATGATTTTCGTTTTCATTTTTTTTTGATGATAGATCTTCCATTTTTAATTTGTATTGAGTTTTATGTTATATAATTAAACTAAAAATTCAGAGAAATGATGACCTTTTAGGAATTTGCAGCCATTCTACTTGCTGAGAAAGTTTTCAAGTACACCAAATATCTGCATTTATCGCATCATGGTTGGGATTTCTGTACCTCACATTGAATAGCAATGATCTAGAAGTTACCTCCAGCTAAATCCAAATAACTCTTTTCTGCTTTCAGCACAGCATAGTGTATAATACTTCACTCTCGGCGTTCATCACTATAACTGGTGTTAGCTCTCTGCTATGATGTGAATTTCACATCTTTACCCCATTTATCTTCCCATTTTAAGAAGTAAATTGTGTTCTTGCAATATATCTTCTCTAGCCAATGCACTACATTCTCAATTTGATGAACTATGGGTCTATACATATTGCTTTCCATCCTGTCTTCTGAAGTACTTACATTTCAATCATCGTATATCAGTCTTAGTTCATTCATGTGATGCTACTTTTGAAATCAATTTTATTTCTATGGATTTTCTTCACCAACCTACTCCAAGGTAAAAATATGAAAACAAATTTAGACTCAGATGTGTTGGTGTATGTCTATAATTAGAGAAGTTCATAATTCCTGTATCCACAAAACTGAGGCAGGAGGATGACTAATTAGAGATCAACCTATTTTACGAGAAGAAACCTTCTGTTTAAACAAACAAATGAAAGTTAATTTCAGGTTCTCAATATATAGTTATGTACACATTGATATACAAATGAAAATGAAGAAATGGAGATAAAAACATTGTTTTTAATTCATTTATGACCTGTTGAAGTAAGAGTTTAGTCATTTCCGTACCACATTTTTCATGGAGAGGACCAAGCCTATACTGGAGTTCCTCTATAGTTGATTGAAATTTTTCTTCCCAAGAGAAGATAGCCTGTATTAAAAATGCTCTTGACTTTTCTGTGAGGTTCAAACTTATTAGTGGACTGAATTATTTGCTCTCACACTGTCTTTAGAGGCAATCGCCATTCCCTCTGATCTTTCCCTTGCTTTCAAAGGCTCAGTATGGCAGACACACCTCTTTTTATGCCAAGAAACTCTGCAGGTCTCCAATTATTTCCTTTCAAATGCCTTCATTTCTCCAACTTCTGCTTCCAAACGATGAAGTGTATGCTTTTTTGTCTTTAGTCTATGATTACACATCATTGGTAAATTACATCTTGCAGTTGAGTTTGGCAAGCAGTGTGCTTCATCTCTTAGAATTGCATAAGCCAACAAATACCACATGAGATAGATGATATTCAGCAGGCCTCCTATCCCATAAAACATATATTCTCTGGAAGCAAGGTTATATTCTGATTGGCAATGTCTTCTAATATTTTTAAGCCAGCTGGCATGGCAATTGGTTAGATGATTTTTCCATCAGGGCATTACAACACAACTCCCATGTTGCCATCTTTTATGTCTAAGCTGTGAAATAATGTTTTTAAGCATAGAAGAATTACATAAAAGGCAATTCACTCTTCTCTCAACTGTGTTGTGTGTTTGTGTGTGTGTGTGTGTGTGTGTGTGTGTGTGTTATAAGGTAATAATGATACCACAATTCAGACATTTGCCTTGTTTTTTATCTCCTCAGTACATTCAGCAGTACTTTAATTAAGCCAAATTTTCAGACTCATTTAGTGTCCAAACTTTTTTCCATCACATATCACATAAGCCTCAATCAAATGGTGAGGGGGCTTCATTTTTCTAATATTTCCTCATATTTCTTGGTAAGCTTATGAAATAATGAATCTCTGACATTTTCACACATGTCTACCATTGTTCTTTGCCTGTATTCTGGAATTTCAGTACAACCAAACATCGGAAATGTCTGACACTATACATAGCAAAACCTGGTGGAAAAAAAGTACTACCCTGTGTCATTCTGACAAAAATCACAATGTACTGACTAAAACTGCAGAAGCTGATGGACAGACACTTTAAAAAAATAAACAGGGCAATTCAGCATTTTTAAATGTTGTTCTGAATCATAATCTTTCATATTTGGAAAAGTACATGATAATATGCTAGACAAGTATATGAAGACTAAAGCTACTAATCTTAGTTGTCTTTCTTACCTGTGAATGCCACACAACTGGAAGGTCATGGAACAAACATTTAGTGGGTGTGTTGGAAATGAAAAGATCTAATTCTTGTCATAAAGGAAAGGCAATGTAATCTAATTGCTTTTGTGGCCACACACATAAAGTGCTGGTTCAGGTCATTGAGCCTGTGTAATGATGACATGAAAAGTGTTTTTGTTTTTTTTTTTTCTTTCTTTTTGTTGTTGTTGTTGTTGTTTGTTTGTTTGTTTTTTGGGGGGGAAGGTTCGAGACAGGGTTTCTCTGTGGCTTTGGAGGCTATCCTGGAACTAGCTCTTGTAGACCAGGCTGGTCTGGAACTCACAGAGATCTGCCTTCCTCTGCCTCCCGAGTGTTGGGACTAAAGGTGCGCACCACCACCACCCGGCAACATGAAAAGTGTTAAACAACAAAGCCTTACTAAAACATACCTCGGATGTCCAGGGAGCTGCAGGTCTTGGTAACATTGAACTTGAGGTTAATTTTACCACAATGGCAAGGATTAGAATAAAAAGCTATCTGTTTTGTATGTTTGAGGAGGCCAGCAGCTTGCAGGAGTCCATAGAATCCATTATACTTCTGATTTAAGAGACATTCTCCATGACAGAATTTTAAATTTTACTTTGACTTGAATTATGTTGGATGAAGAATATGCTTAGTATTAAAAATAAATATACCTTGGAATTCCACCCCAGCACAACCTTCTTACCTTAATTTCAATTGGTTACTGTAAATGATCATTAGTTACTTTTTAGTTGTGCAAATACTAATTATTTTTATAAATAAAGGCTGGAGGCATCCAGGTAACCCCTAGAATGGCAGTACTCTAGGGTTGTTTGGTTACAAGGCTTTTGACTGGCACATAGCTGTAGCCTAACCTTGACTGCCTTTCATTCTCAAATATCTATTCAGTTACATGTGCTGGGTGACTTACAACAAAGAGAGAGAGAAATGCAATGACTTGACATTTAGAGGTCCCAACTGATTCATTTATTTATTCAACAGAGTAAATATTTAGAAAGCAGAATTAAATTGGAAAATGTTTATCAAGTTTGGAACCACCTTTTCTCCAATATATAAAACATAAACCAAGAAGCCCAGGCATAAGAAAATTTACCTTATAATGTGTCCTCCTCAGAAGGACACATTTAAATGTCTCTGTAGGATTTTTCAGCCACTACCTCATTTTAAACACTTCTGAGAATATTTTTATACTGCTCTAATGAAATAACACTTTACAAATCATAACTTACAGAAAACTACTTTGTATTACACATGTCACATAATTTGATAATGCCAACAGTGCTAGGATCCTATTTTGATTCTGTTTCTATTCAAGCATTTATTCTATTTTTATCAACTAAGCAACATTCATGTAAAATTGCATGTATATGTACACACTTGCAAGCAGATTCTTTCAAAGTCTCTTTTGACGGTTAGCTGAAGCACTTTTAAAAATAAGGCCTTAGGACAAAAGTGTGTTAAAGGCAAGAAATCCTATGATTGTTGTTCAACAAAGCCTTGTAGAATAAGCTAAGAAAACAATACTGTACTCACAGAAACTTCCCAGTGGATCTCAGAAACATTTAATTTTTGTGGGTAGAAGAGCAAAATGATGTAAATGGTCTTTGAAATCTGACATGTTAGTAATAGCATATCTTAATGATAGAAAAAGAATAAGATGAAAACACATAATGCCAAAGTCCTTAGACTACTAAAAAACATATGTAAGATAATATATATATATATATATATATATATACATATATATGTACATATATATTATAAATGCAGTAAATCAGTGGCTTCAGTTATATTCACAACACTGTTCATTCAATATTATGTCCTTCACTATTATAGAATTCCAAATATAAGCAAAGGAGTTTGGGATTGTAATTTGGAACTTGCTTTATCCAGTCACTAATGATGTTGAATATGGTCTTGTGTTCTTATTAGTCAACGTTCAGGAATATTTGATGCATCTTAATCTGTGAATTACTTTCTGATGCATTATTAAACTTTAAAAAGCCTCATATAAACCCATAATAATGAGATATGAGCAGGCATTTATAGAATGTAGTTACTCTTACCTTGAATAGAGTTTTTAGCTACTACCTACAGTCTAAAAGTCATTTGTAACTGGAGGAAATGCTATATGTTTCAACAAAAAAATTTAGGGACCTCTTGCCAATATTTTCCCAACCCTCTCCAATTTTTTACTTAAATTTCAAAAACATTAATCATTTTAAAAGAATTATTGTGAACTTGTGGTTCTTTGCATTTGATTTACCACTTAAATATAAAAGGAGGGTTGGGTGTGACTGGTTTGATTGACTATTTGCAGCACAATCATGAGAAATTGAGTTCAAACCACATTAAGAAGCTGGGCATAGTAGTGCAACCCTATGATTCCAGCACAGGGGAGGAAGATGTAAGTGAACCAAATATAACACAATACTTTCTTTCAAATAACTCTCAAATGCTTCATTATTGCTTCAAAACACACTGATATTGTCAACCTTGCCTACCAGGCAAACTCCAGGCATGGAAAGACCCAGTCTTAAAGAGCAATGTAGGCAGTTTCTGAGGAATGATACCACGATTGACTTCTGGTCTCCACATGCACATACAGGAAAGCACACACACACAGATACTAACATGTAAATGGAATGATTTAATATGTATGTAATACTCATTCTAATAAGAAATTAAAGTTTTCAGACATCAATATATGTAAATATGATAATTTTCCCAGAACAATAACATTGCCCAAACATTAGAATTTTCCATGAGAAACCTGTCATGTTTGTGAGGTCAATGTTGAAAATAATGAGATGAGGAATAAGAATTGGAAGTAGACAATATATCAGTGTCTTGTGTTCATTAAGAGGCTGTTTTCCAAATTTGCTCCAAAATAATGCAGGAAGCACATCCAGAAATTCCGAATTCCACCTTGTGGTGCCCTTCCCCAGTAACAATGAAGGACCTTGTCAGAGGAATTGAAGTAATCCTCATTTTCAACAAGTGCAATAGAATATTCTTATCATAAGACTGAAAACCACAGAACTTTGTAGTGTTGGATTAATCTACTCTCATGAGTATCATTGTTGTAATTCTCATGTCACCGATTAAAGCTTAGACTGCAAACATTTACACCGTGTCCTGAAAGTAGAATTTAATTCTTCCTTCCAATCTCATGTTTGAGTACATCCATCTTTAATATCTAATTTAAACACACCATCAATTTGAAAAATGTGATCATTTTATTAAATAAAAGATATCTACCAAATCAATTCACTCTACCATTGGATATAATGTATTCAGAACATGAGTGACTTTGTTCTTTTTCTAGCAGTTAAGTGACTCTAATCTCTCTGTGTTCTAGAATTTGTTTATTATATTCATGATGCTTATAATAGTCTACTGTTTATAAATAAGAGATAAGGAAGATCCCTTGCTTCTTCACTTTGACTCCATCTCTGCTTTGCCAGTTGCCTCAGTCTGTTTCCAATCATAGAGACAATTAAACAGTGGAATCCTCGTAAGAGTTTTACTGACCTGTGAAGTATTTCTGTAATATGTCCATGGTTACTCTCTGTGCATGTTTCTAAGGTAGTTCACGAAGAAGCCACAGTAATGGATGGACGTTGGTTCCTTCTGACTGTGCTAGAATTAAGTATTTTGCATAAGAAAATTTCACTCTACATGCACTCTACATGTATGGAAGTAGGTTGGGTATATGACCACAGCTTAGCTGGAAGAAAAATTTTCATCTGATAGTGCTCTGAGAGGCATGAAACTCACGTGAATGGTTCCTTCTTTCAGTTTCTTCTTTTCTCTTCTATTCACTTGGGACCCTTCCTTCAAATGTAAAATTATGGCTAGAATGTGTATATGAATGCATAGTACTGGCACTGCAGTAAATAAATATTTCACACTGAAAATTGCCACGTGTCCTAGTTAGAATTCAGTTTTTCTAATGTTCCAAGGCTGCTATAACATGCTGAGTAAAGGCAAAGTGGGGCCTGAAATTTTGACTCACAGTCCTCTTCCCAAGTAATCAGGGTTCCTCTTCCCATATCAAAACAAGTACAAATTTCCAGAAGTAACCAACTGAACTCTGTTCGGAAGAGCATTTATGTTTGTTTGTATCTTGGTTCTTCCTTTCCTACCTACAAATTGGCCTCTGATTGCAAGGGTCTGCATAGTCTCATTAGCAATCTTAATAATGCCAAAAGAGCAACAGCAAGTACTTGAATTCTGAAATCCCAAATCAATCTGTTTTTGAAAGGGCACATTTAGCTGGGCGGTGGTGGCACACTCCTTTAATCTGAGCAATCTGAGCCAGGGGCAGGTGCATCTCTATGAGTTTGAGGCCAGCCTGGTCTCCAGAGGGAGTTCCAGGACAGCCAAAGCGACACAGAGAAACCCTGTCTCTAAAAACAAAAATAAGCAAACAAACTAACAAAAGGGACGAAAAGAAGGGCACATTTCATTAAACATTTTTGAAGTTGTACTCTAACATGAGCCAATTGAAAAGTGGATTTCAAGCTTGTGGGATAATGTTAGAAAGTATGTGTTCAATTTACTGGGGTTCACATTGCAACTGAATACTCAGATTTCATCCACATGGCCATCTGAAGAAACATAAAACAAAGCAACTGTGAGAAAATACAATATCGTTTTTTTTGGGGGGACGGCACCACCTATCTGCTTGTTTTCTAGAATTTACTGTGATAAAATGTTTGCCCTTTTCCCCCTCCCCTTTCAATTATTGGCATAATTGATATTCTCCTTCTCTTTAATACAATTCCTTCTCCACCTCTTCTCCTAGGTCAGATTTTACAGTTATCTCCATAGCAACATTCACATATAATAGGAAGATACATCTTCTGAATGGCTAGCAGTACAGCATTAACTGTTAAAACATAACATGTTTCATGGAAGAAACATCTGGAATTCACCAACAGCCAAGATACATAAAATGTCTTTGGCTCCTTAATAGTCACTCAAGGCTGAGCTTCCTGGCTTTATTAGAATTCATTTACAAACAACTCTTATTAGCCAGCTATGTAGCATAGCAAAACTAGCTTTATTTTAAGATCAAATAAAAACAGAAAACAGTTTAATTTGCAAGTGAAGTTGCTTATAAATGCTCAAACCATCCTTTGTGGGAGTTTCTTCGAGAGCTTGGCAGTATTATCACCCTATTACCAGGGCACTAATATCACTATTTACTAGTTGATTATGTCCTCTGGCAAAATTTGGAACCGTCTACTACTCTGGTGCAAGCTAATCAGTTTTCAAAATTAGTTATTGATCTCAGATCCATTGTAGAGGACCAATTTAGTGGCTGGTTCATTGAGAAGTGAAGTGACACCATTTGTGAACATAGGGAAAGAGTCAGAGCAAATACCGCATTCAGGAACAATGCTAGAAGGTAGTATTCTATGGCAGGATATGGATAGGCACAAGTATGCAAAGATGTTACTGTGTTCTTATTAGAGAAAGAAAATGTCACAGGATTACACACACACACACACACACACACACACACACACACACACACACACGAGAGAGAGAGAGAGAGAGAGAGAGAGAGAGAGAGAGAGAGAGAGAGAGAGAGAGTCATGTAAAGGTTCCTAAGGAAAATATGTGCTTCTGTTTTTCAACTTAAAGTTTTATTGTATTTATTTCGAGGTACCAGAAAGGATTGGTTTTATTTTCTACATACCCTTAATTAGAATACTGACTTATAGTGTGACATGAGCTCTAAATAGAGAAAAAACACAAAAATAGTCACACATAAGTTATTTCCTTTTATTTTTCTTCTTGGTTTGGTTATTTATCATTTCCTGATATCTACATATTTAAGGGTATATTGATTTTATTTTTCTATCAAATGTCTTATGACTATATGGGTGCAAGCACAGTTTTCCATGACTTTAGTGAAACCCAGTTTGTGTTACATTGGTCTTACTTCTCTAGTAATGTCAATACACATGACATGTTTTGTCAACCACTTGCTCTGAAATATTCACCCTCATCTGAGTTCTTCATCCTCTCTACTGTCACACAGAATTTCTGCTTGGTTCAGTCTACTCTACTCTTTGGTTCTCAAGAAGTATGCCAGTGATGTTTGGAAACAGCTGTGATATGGTTCCTTATTTTCACTTATTTCAATAGGAAGACACTATTGTGAATTATACTCTTAGTTTTAGTGTTCAAAAGAAAGTAACATTAAAGACATATATGTCAGAATGCAGGATGGAATAAGAAGAGTGAGAAGGAAGCATTATAATAGAAGAAAATTCTTCACACTGGGTTTAAAAACATTTCAGTTTAACCATTGCTTCACATGCTAGTATCCTAAAGGCTAAGATTAGAACAAAATATGTTAAGTTTGTTAGTATAGATTATCATCAGATAGCAGTAATAGACATATCTACCCTTGCTAAAGTATTTGATAAATCCATATAAGCCATGATACTAAGAACATGGTTCCTGGGATTAATCTTAATCATTTATGTGTCATATCTTCAAAATATTTGATTTAATAAATAATTCATATGAATGAAATAATTACAGAAGTCAAAATTTATTTAGAAACACACTTGTACACATTCAATTTGACTTATTTACCAAAACTGGAAATTAATATTGGAACCTATTGACTGTGTAGACTCATTCTAAACCAAAAAGTAATGCTCTACTGGAATTAAGCTTTTCATACATATTCCTATTAGAAAACTTACTTTAGGGACAATTTGCCATATTCTGTCATTTGGCTTTTTAAATATAATCACTCATATTACCCCTACTTAAATGTTGTTAGACACACAGAGAGAGAACCTTGATAACGTTGATAATTTGATATCTCTGGAATTCTTTCCACATTGTTTTCTTCTCTTCCTCTTTGCAGTGCAGTAGATTTCAAGAATAATTAAATTTCAGAAAATGAAGTCTGGCTACTTCTTTCTAAGAGGATAGAATACAGCAAAGGAACACAGAGTTCAACTTGGAGGATAAACAAGTTAGAGTTTTTTTTCCCATAGGGGCTCTAGGTAAACAGTAAAGTGTGGTATTGTGGAAAGTCTTGAATAATTTTCAACACTCTGACCATCTAGGTTTCTCAGGTGGGCTCATTATAAGGAAAAATCAGTGGTAGTAAGGTTGGTATGACATGGGTTTAATTCATTTTGATATTTTAATGATTGCCCTAACAATGGAGAACTTTTAAATTCTTTGCAGCCGTTAACATACCTATGTTATATTAAGTGTGATGCTTCCAGTTTTTTAATCTTTTTTTAAACAATCACTTCTCATTTTACACACTATTCCCCAGTTCCCACTCCCTCCCCTCCTCATACTCTCCCCATCATTTTTTATAAAAGTAAATAATAAAGTCTGATTAAATGTCAGCTATAGCTTATACATGCTATTGTATTTCTAAATCATGGTATGGCTAAGTTTGCCATTCAGGTGTTTGGGCTTCAATATGTAGTATCATAGGTTATAGTACCTCTACTATTTGTACTATTTGTTTTATGTGTGACTGTGTTTTTTTCCTTTTCTTTCTTTCTTTCTTTCTTTCTTTCTTTCTTTCTTTCTTCCTTCCTTTCTTTCTTTCTTTCTTTTTTTTGAAGAACACTGGAGCCTGAGGAGATGGCTCAGCTGATAAAGTATTCCCCACACAAGTATGAGAGACTCCGTGTTTGTGTCTCCAATGTCCATGTAAATGCAGAATAGACATGGAAAACTCATAATCCCATTGCATTAGATGCATAGAAAGGGGGCCCTTAAAACAAGATGGACAACTAGACTAACCAAAGATTTGTTTGGTTGTGAGTGAGACATTCTTCCTCATAATGTAAGCCAGAGAGAAATCAAGGATGACATTTTTGGTTGGCATCCGTTGCATATCCATAAATTGTGCCTAGGCATGCAAACATGCATCCACAAATGCATTCACAGCATACACTAGCAAAAGAGAAAAAATAACACTATAGATATTACATCAGATCATGAACAACAATTCATATTTTTTCATAAAGCATAGCTGTTACTGAAACCTAAAAATAGATTGCTTGCTTCAGTAATGGCTAGAAATATTTCCATCGGTTTCTCTATTATTAACTGTCAAAAACAAATCACATTTAAGTTATCTATATTTTTCCACTTGTGTTTTTTGTCCCATTATTTTGTATTTGCATCTGAGTACCTAATGCAACCTCAACCTAAATGTGGCATTAAGTGTAAACAAAAGTAGGTAGATACAAGCAACCCATCTACAAAAGACTGAGACTGACAGTGACCTTACAGACTCTTACTAGAGCAGGCAAGAGGGAAGGAAATAGAGGGGAGAGGCAGAGGGAGGGGCAGGGGTAAGGGCAGGGGCAGAGGCAGGGGTACCAGTCATTCTTTCCAGGACAGAAAAGGGCAAACACAACTCCAGCCTGGATAACACTGTGAAATAGTACCTGACCTCTGGGATCACAACAGTATGGCATATATATATATATATATATATATATATATATATATCACTGAGTCAATCTAAGTGTGTGTGTGTGTGTGTTAGCATGTGAATTGATTTCATAGCCACCTCCAAAGGCCTAACACTTATTACTCATTGTTACATAACTGCCATTGCCTATACAGCAAAACTAGGTGTGTACCGAATATTTTTGGAGTAGCAGAAAGGCTATATGCTCTGGATTTCAAATATTTGCTTTTAAACTTCATATCTAAGTAATCCCAGTAAATACATTAACTTTCCAGTCTTTCATACGTAGAAATGGTAAAAGTTACCTACACTGTTAGCAGGACAAGAGAACTATGCAAGGACACTTTATATTACCACCATTCACCTGCTGTTAATGCTGTTATTTGTTCTTTCCATAATTATTTAATAGTAAGTGCTATTCTTTTGTGGGCACTATTGCCCACTTTTTATATTTGCCTTTTTAATATTTAGTTAGCTAGGCAAATCCCTTATTTGACTCACAGAAATGACAAACCACAGACATCCATAGTTTGTGCATAAAGTTATAATATATATATATATATATATATATATATATATATATATATATAATACTTCTAGGATGGTCCAAATGCAATGTTTACAATTTTAGAATTTTAGCTGTGGTTGCTTTATTTTTTCCAATTGCGTTGTGAAAAACTGTGTCATAGTGAATGTAGGTAAAATTTCCCTAAGTCAAATGCCAAAGCAAGAGGTGTGCCCAAGTATATGCTTTAAAAACTAGGTTTTGTTTATTTATAAAAATGTGTGTGTATGTATCTGTGTGTATCATGGTGGGTCTGTGTAAATCACAGGTTAACTTGTGGGAGTCTGCTCTTTCCTCCCACCTTGTGTGTCCCCAGGATCAGGTGTGTGCCATGGTGTTTCTCTGGAAGTCAAAGGGTGACTTGTGAGTGAGGCTTGGTAGCACATGACTTGATCTCAGCACTAGGGAGGCAGAGGCCAGCAGATCTCTGTGAATTTGATGCCAGCCTGGTCTACAGAGTGAGTTTCAGGATAGCTAAGGCTACACAGAGAAATGCTGTTTCAAAAAACAAGCAAGAGAATGATGACTTTGAGAGTCTGTTCTCTACTTCCACCTTTTGTAACTCAAGTGGTTAGGCTTGGTGGCAAATGCCTAACACATTGTCAACTTGCAAGCCCATAAACATACTTTAATGTACTATAATCTCTCCATATATCTAATTTTGGAGTAGTAATTAAGAAATTATGGGTACATTAATTAGTGAGAAATGTAGTAATTCTACATCTTATGAATAGGAAGTCACAACACTGAGAATTTAATTATATTTTAAGGTACAGTCACTGCTCTTTGGTGGCATTCAAATCTTAACAGATCCCCAAACACCTGTTTGTCAGTAAGCTAATCCTTTCTTTTCTCTTCAATGGATGGCATCCTTTACATCAAAATGAGCTCCTTCAAATTTTTGTAGGAATGTGAAAAAATGGTAATGGGTAAGCTGTCATAGAATATTGGACATGTTCTTAGTGGAGTCAAAAAGAGTAATATTCAGGGACTTGGGAAAATTTTCATCTATGTATCAAAATCCACTTATGTGGCCCACAAAATAAAATGTTATCTTATGGCTACCAGTCAACAAGCATGTGTTAAATCCCAGCCAGTGTGCTGTGGTTGCTGTATATTTTAATTCTCAGGTCAAATGGACAAGTTTATCATAATAATTATTACATGGAGGTATTGATGAGTGTAAAGATAAAGTGGTACCCGTATTTATACACAGACACCCCTGGTACCTTGCCAATGTCTAGGCAACCCTGAGGATGAGTGAACCACAAAGCACATTATTTTCCTCCAGAGTTTTACTCATTTAATTGAGATTGAAAGAGTCTCCTATTGGTGGTGAAACTAGGGATGGGGACAAGAGTTTCTATATCTTGGTTTTAGAACTTTCACTTACTATGTAGTTTTGATTGCTGCTTTGCTTTATTGATGAACTGTATTTGGAGTTAATTAGGAAGTATATAGAGAACCTGAATATCTAAGTGTCTCCATGTACTGAGTTTCATATACAAATTCTAAATGTTTATAGATTCAATAGTGAATGAGTTGAGTAACTACCAAATGCATATAATT